>NW_005842115.1:810057-814927 GCF_000455745.1 Alligator sinensis | reverse complement strand
CTGGGTATTGTCCGTTTAAATTTACAAATCCTCGTTCCTCAAGACATTAAAAGCATTTTCTATCCTTACCTTTGTTCTGAGGTCGAATAGCTACTCCTTTACAGTACTTTACATGTAAATTTCAATCATCAAGGAAAACTTCCTTCTCTGCCTTAAAACTAGCCAAGCTCCCAGGAGACTTACTTTTTTTTCCCCTTCCCATTTGACCAAGTGCCCAGTTCTCCTCATACTGGATTAGGGAACTTCATATGCCTCAATTAACAGAGTTTATTATTAGAACATTAGAATTCTGGCAGGGTTCATCAGTTGTGTAAACTACCTTGTTAAATAATGCAAGTATATGTAGTTTCCATGCATTGAACCTAAAAAGCAATACTAAGCTGGAACTACTGCAAAAAAATCAAGAGCTTAAAAACTGACAACCCCTACCCCACTTAATTTAGGGCAGCAATCACTAGTCACTGTGGACAAATGTGGTCATGACAAATGATAATTTTCCAGACATGCAAGTGATAGATTTAAACACCTCATTTACATACCTAGCTTGGAGGATTTTTTTTGCACATCAACCAATATGTATGAGAGGCACAGGGTTTAAAAGATATATAAAAATGGTCTTTAATGCTACATTACAGTTGTAAAGGATAACCCTGTATCCTTGTAAAGGATGACCAGGCCAGCTTCAAAAGTCCAAGCATAAAATAACACTTTTATTCTACAGCCTTTCAATCCCTGTACTTGCAAAAGTAAGTTCTTGCATTTTGGTGGGAAAAGCTAACCGGAAGAGTTCTCTATTTCCAGTGTATCTGCCAATTTCTAACGGCGCAATCTGAATAAGGGTAACACAATAACACTATTTAAATCTGTTACATCAACCGCCGAGACTGACAGCAGGACACATTAATCTGTTTATGACCTGTTCTGATATAGACCTTGCAAAGGAAATTCATTTGACTTTTTGCATTTCTCAACCTTAGCCCTAACACTTCCCAACTGCCAAGATGAAGACATAGTATTTTACTAAATATATTAAATGCTTTGAAGGAAACACTAAGAATTAATATTTGGATTTCATCTTCATACTTTATACATCATCTGCAAGCAGACCAGACGTGCTTACATTTAGTTTATTTTGTATTCTTCATAATGTGTTTTTCTCTGTTGTTATGCCTCCAAGACCAAGCAGAGGCACTCTCACTTAATATTATCTTCAGTGGAAATGAACGTAGTGTTTGACAAATATTGTATTTATTTGCAACATTATATTGAGAAGAACTATATTAACTGGCATAGCAGGTCACTCACTGGGATCATAAGACCTTGAAATGCATTCAACCATTGGGGAGATGGAGTGGAAAGGGCAGAAGAGGGAAGCAGGCAGTTTATTCTGTTTTTGTTTTACATCGGTTCCAGTGAATTTAAAACGTATCGTGGATACCCTCTTGACTGATGTGTTACTGTTTCCTCATAAACCAGGCCACTTATGATTTAAAAACCCCCAATCCTGTATATTCTAAAGCAGGGGAAGGCAAGGTCTGGCGTGTAGTGGACTGCATTTCCCAGCAGCCCCTGCCCATGCAACTGGGGCTGGTTTCCATGGAGACCCCAGCAGCAGCTGCACTGTGATAGCACGGGGCCAGGGTTTCTGTGGAGATTGCCCCCAGCAGCGCGGGCAGGGCATGCATCAGGGTGGGAAACTGCTCTGGGGGTGGGCTGGGATCTTGCAGCGGTGACAACGGGGTCTGGAGCTGGGTCACAGTCGCACAGGTAGTGGGTCACAGCTCTACCTTGGCTCCTTGCAGCAGTGACACCATGGTCCGGAGCCAGGGCAGAGCCACGACCCGCTGCCTGCATGCCCCTACCCAGAGCAAGCAGACTGCAGGTCATGGCTCTGCCCTGGCTCTGGACCATGATGTCACCACCACAAGATCCCAGCCTGGCCCTGGAGCAGCTCCCTGCCCAGCCTCACACCCTGCCAGCACTGCTGGGGCCGGTCTCCACAGAAACCCTGGCCCCACACTATTGCAGCATAGCTGCTGCAGGGATTTCCATGGAAACTAGCCCCAGCCAACACGGGCAAGGGCTGCTGGGAAATGGAGTTCAGCCATTGGCTGATTCCAATATTTGCCCACCTCTGTTCTAAAGAGATCCCAAGTTTTGGAGTTGTTTTTTGTGAGGAGATGGGAAGAGTCTCAAAAAGGGCCAAGAATCTCACAAACATCACTTAAAGGTTAGTTTTTTGGAAAAGGAAAAAAAAAAAAAGATAAAAGGTTTAGTGACACAGCAAATCCTTCCGCAAAAATAAAAAAAAATCCAAGACCGCGACCTTTTCAAGAGTTGACAACTTCCATCGAAAGAAGAGTATAGAAAAAAAAAAAAATAGTAATAGCCCAACAGCAGGAAGTTATTCAAATGTCACATTACTACAATGCCTATTACCCAGAGCTGAAGATGAAATTAAGGCTTTGGAAAAGGCAGCTGAGTTCCAAAACCACCAAAATATTAAATGTATACCTACCAATTATTATAGTATATTCTATTTTAATCACTTCACTAATAGCTCACTCCTAGTAAGAATTCCAGTAATTGTAACTGAAGGGAGGAAATATCTTGTGGTTAAAATACTAACCCAGGAGTCATACAATCAAATTATTCCAATTTATTTTGGGGGAAGGGAAGGCACCTCCTATCAGATCGGCATAAGTAATTTAATACCTCTATGCTTCATATTCCCATATGAAAAAAAGTTTTACTAGACTTGCCCAAGTCCTATTATAATCTTGTTCCCTAAATGTAACACTGGATGAGTCTGAAGATATCTTTTTGCAATACTTTCACTGTTGTCAATATTAGACAAAGAATGAAATGATAAAAAGTTAGACATGAAGGATGGATAGTTCTTTTCTTGCAATTCAAATACTTTCTTTTTGATGTTTCATCAAGAGACAGGATTTACTTTTAGGATTTATTGCATCAGTGTGTTTATTTTCAATCTATCTAATGTAGGCAAATATGTCAACTCGCCACCACGCAAGCATGGAGCTTCAATACAATGAGGCCGTGTACTAACTTACAACACTAAAAGGTGAAATGTTTGGTAAGCACACACCATTTGACAGTCTTAAAAGCTTGCCCAAGACTTGACTGGTCTCGATGATAACACAGTTGGTGTTAGGAATATTGTGAAGCAGGTGTCACTATGGCCACATAAGAAATCATTCTTTGTTATGCAATACTAACCTGAATAAATATAGTTTATAGCTGGCTGAGGCAGCTTGCTCCAGGACCATGGTTGTCATGGGTGACTTCAATTACCCGGACATCTTGTGGGAGGATCGCTCAGTAAAATCTGAGCGGTCGCAGAGCTTCCTCTCATGCGTGGATGACCTCTACCTGACTCAAGAAGTCTATGGGCCAATGAGAGGCAAAGCGCTGCTCGACCTGGTACTGGCTACTGGGGATGACCTAGTCGGCGACCTAGTGATCGATGGGAAGCTGGGTGACAGCGACCACGAGCTGATCACCTTCACCATCCACCGAAAAGCTGGCAAGTCGGTCAGCAACGCGCAAGTCTTTGACTTCAGGAAAGCCGACTTTGACAAGCTCAGGAGGCTTGTCAGTGAGGCCCTAAGGGACCGTGACCACAAGGAGAGGGGAGTTCAAGAGGAGTGGTTGCTCCTCAAGGGAGCGATCCTCAATGCACAAACTAAGTCTATTCCATCTCGGAGGAAAGGCAGCAAGAGGGCACAGCAGCCCCCCTGGCTCTCCAGGGACCTAGCAGATCTCCTGAGGCTAAAAAGAAAGGCCTACAAAGGGTGGAGGATGGGAGTCACCTCCAAGGAGGATTATTCTGCACTGGTCCGGTCCTGTAGGGAGCAGACCAGGAAAGCCAAGGCTGCAACTGAACTCCAGCTAGCTTTGAGCATCAAGGACAATAAGAAGTCCTTTTTCAGATACGTGGGGAGCCGGAGGAAAAGCAGGGGCAACATTGGACCCCTACTAAACCAGATGGGGCCCAACTGACAACCGTCAGTTGTCCCAACAGATGGGACAACTGACGCCCAGCAAAAAGCCAACCTATTAAATAGGTACTTTGCGTCAGTCTTTCATCAGTCCCATGGGACGCCCATGCCCGCTACAGGGCCGGGAAGTCCGGGTGAGGGTGATCCCCTGCCCTCCATTAATGCTGACTTTCTGAAGGAACATCTTGAGAAGCTGGATACCTTCAAGTCAGCTGGCCCTGACAATCTCCACCCCAGGGTACTCAAGGAGCTGGCGAGCATCATAGCCCAGCCTCTAGCACGGATCTTTGAAAACTCTTGGCGCTCTGGTGTAGTGCCCGAAGACTGGAAGAAGGCCAATGTGGTGCCTATCTTCAAGAAAGGGAGGAAAGTGGATCCGGCTAACTATAGGCCCATCAGCCTGACTTCTATCCCGGGGAAGATCTTAGAAAAGTTTATTAAAGAGGCCATCCTTAATGGACTGGCCGACGCCAACATCTTAAGGGATAGCCAGCACGGGTTTGTTGCGGGTAGGTCTTGCTTGACCAATCTCATTTCCTTCTACGACCAGGTGACCTATCACCTGGACAAGGGAGAAGAGATTGATGTCATATATCTTGACTTCAAAAAAGCCTTCGATCTGGTGTCCCATGATCGCCTCTTGGAGAAACTGGCCAATTGTCGCCTTGGGTCCTCCACGATCCACTGGCTGGAAAATTGGCTCCGGGGTCGGACCCAGAGGGTAGTAATCGATGGAAGTCACTCATCGTGGTGTCCTGTGACCAGTGGGGTCCCCCAAGGCTCTGTCCTTGGACCCATACTGTTCAACATCTTCATTAATGATGTGGACACTGGAGTCAGAAGCGATC
>NW_005842115.1:807686-809424 GCF_000455745.1 Alligator sinensis | reverse complement strand
AAGCCCCACTGTGTCTGAAGCCAGTAGACATACAGCCTGGGAAATTGAAGATATTTACCACACTGTTCTATAACAAGAACATTGTCTGCCGCCAGAGGTGGTTCAAGCGCCTTCATTGAACACCTTCAAGATGAAACTGGATGCTTATCTTGCTGGGATCCTATGACCCCAGCTGACTTCCTGCCCTTTGGGCGGAGGGCTGGACTCGATGATCTTCCGAGGTCCCTTCCAGCCCTGATGTCTATGAAATCTATGAGTTCATTCTAGATCTTCCAAAGGGCATAAGAAACAGCCCCTGAAGATCATTACTATTTGAAATGCCTTGCACAGATATACCACTGTCAGTCCATGATGTCTTAAATGAAAGACATTTTAATGGGCCTTCTTTAAGCTGTCTTAAGTCTTCAACTTAACAGTAGAGGAATGTATTTGACTGGTGAAAAAGAAATGCAAAAGGAGGAAACCCGTCTCTTCTCTGGCAAGACACTGTATAAAGTAAATCTTAATGAAAGGTTAAATAAATATGACATATTTATATTTCCCCTTCTACATTCTGAAGAAATAAAAGATATAATAAGCCTCTTCACAGACCAGAGGAATGTATTAAAAAATTCCCCAGCAACTGATGTAAATTCTAATTAAGACAGCCATTTGGGGTTTTTTCCTTTAGTGTAAAATAAATACTAATTTACTAATTTTCTTCTATTTGCAGTCATTAGAAAGTGTATAGTTCTAGTCCCCTTAGCCAATTACTTCCTCACAAACAAATGTACATAAGAGATCATTTGCAATTCTTACCTACAGCCAGTGCTGCTCTTTTCTTGGCCCCCAGGCTGTTTAAAAAAAGTAAGAAAGAAAAGAAAGATTATGAAACAATATATTCTTTCACACTGAAAATGTTTTACTATTAAAAAGTTGCCACATCTCTTTATAAAATATGCATCTATTTGATCCACTGTGCTTTTCTTTTATAAGTACTGCTTTTTAAAAATCAAAGGCGTCTTCCAATGTACCCATCACCTTTTAAAGTTACTTTAAACAAAGGGCTCAAAACTACTTTCTAGTTTGCTTTACTTATGCTTATCTAAATGGAACAAGAATTATGGTGCAATTATTTTGCAAACCTAGATTCAAATATGTTTAGAGAAGGAGCTTGCTAGTCTCAGTTTAACCATTAGTACAAATGACATCAAAGTTAGAGTCCCAATGCTGCAATTAAATGACACTCAAGAAAATTTAAGCTCTGCAAGAAATTAAAGTTTACCACAGACCTACCACGATGACCAGATACACTCAAAACAAAGTTTCAGGGTCCTGCACTCAGAGCATACTTCTACACAAAGGCTGCACCCTTAACAGACAGACCTGTATAATACACCAGGACACAAAGCTCCTGAACAGTCTTTGCGAGCCATTGCTCTAGCATGTATTACATTAGTATTTTGCAGAAGACTGTTGGGCAAGCTGATGCCTTACAGAGCAACTCGTCCAACTCGTCTGGAAAGGCATCTTATGGCTAAGGTTAAAAAATGCTGAAAACATGTCAATAGCATGTCAAAAGGCAGCAAGAAATTCTACTAAAATCAAAAAGTAGCTCAAGCTAGAATTTACACCATTTGTCTACAACAGTGGTGCTCAACCTTCTTCCTTGGAGGGTCAGATGGGCAGTGCCCAGTCCATCTACAGGTTGGATGTGGGTGGTAGCCTTGATTCAGTGCCTAGGGCCTCATCTGAGCCA
>NW_005842115.1:806111-807655 GCF_000455745.1 Alligator sinensis | reverse complement strand
AGGAAAAAAGGGGGGGGGGGGGGGGGGGGGAAGAAGAGTAACTCATTTCTAATCTGGCCCCTGGGAAGAAAGGGGTGTGACTCGGCCCTGATTCATCTGGGCAGGGGGAAGGGGATGTGGTCCCAGCAGCATGGCCTGGCCCCAATCTGGTTGTGCTATGAGAGGGGGCATGAGAATTTGGCAATGGGGAAGGGTAACTGCTCCTGTGCTGCCAAATTTCCCAACCCGTGGAGAGCCCCATGGGTCAGATGCAATGGCTCCACAGGTCAGAGGTTGAGCACCCCAGTCTACGGTATTTTCCCTGAGATCGGAACAGGCTCAGAAGTGCAAGTAGGAGGGAGAGGAAACAGAAGCCACAAAGTGGGCTAGACCTCCATACGAATACTCATCACTGGTCAGGGCCTACAGATAGCACAAACCAACAAAAACTGATGGCTTCAGAACATTTTCTAAAAAGTTTCTCATTCTTTTCTCTCTCTCCCTCCATGTGTGCGCATGCGCGCACACACACACACACACACACCCCCTCCCATCAAACACACAACACTTGGATGTACCTGCAGTACTTTCAAAAGGTCATTCATGTATGCTTAATGCTGTGTTAAGAAAAGGGGTCACAAACAGGTGCCAGGGTATCATGGTAACTCTTTTTCTTTCCTTTAACACTTTCCTTAAAAAACTAACTTGTTCTAGTCCTTACACTTGCAGACATTCTCAAAATTTTAAAGCAAAGCAAAACACTGAGGTCCCTTCTAATAAATTCATCACTGAATTAGAACTTAGCCTGAGGAGCAACGATCATGACCCCATTACATTCAATAGTCACGAAGAGGATGGTCCTGTCCAAAGCCAATCCAACCCACACAGAGACACACCCCCTTCAAAAGACTATTTTCCTAAAGCACTGAGTCAAACTGATCAAGAGGGAAAAAAAAAAAAAAATAGAAAAAATGAAAGAAAACCGATGTTCTTTAAAGACAAGTTTTAAATTTAGGAAACATCACTGTTCTACATTATTGAAGAACAATTTTGTCTAAGACCCCATGCAGGTTCATTGGTGAAGGTAGAAATTAGTAATATATAACAAATACGGGAAAAAGGAAAGATACAGTAATCAAAGTTAGACACGTAGAAAACAGATAATGGAAGTTAAGAGACATCAAGGAAAACTTACAGCTGGCAGGGCCAAGGCAATCATTTTTATGGAAATGGGCCTCAAAACGAAACCCGCCATGTTCTCCGAGATGATAAATTTGTTTAACAAAAGATAACCACATAAAACGTACTATACCCATGGGGCTTGACCCTTCCAACATGTGAGCCAGATACAGCACATGGGGTCAGCCTTGTGCACCAGATGAGGAGCATGGACCAACCAAGCACACACTGGAGCTGTGCGCCAGCCCATTCAAGTGCTCGTGGGGCTCCCTACGAGTTCAAGTAGGCCTAGTTTAGCTACCTGAGAACTACTACATTTAATGGTAGAACTGAAAGAGCTGCCAGGCTTGATACAAATCTGAAGGAAATTCAGACATTGCATTATA
>NW_005842115.1:797111-806101 GCF_000455745.1 Alligator sinensis | reverse complement strand
GCCTGGCAGACTGCTATACCCAGGTCTTAGGTATGAAAAAGAAGACTACAGAGAATTCAGAAGCTTTATGTTTCACAGTGACATCTATGTATATGCACAAAGCCTAGAAGTACTCACAATGACAAAGCAATTACATTACATTTGCTATCAACAGGAATTGATACTTTTCCTCACTCACAGGAGATGCATCTCAAGAGGCTCATCTCTCCTTAATAGAGCCTGCTTAATAGACACTGAAAACTGACTAGTAGTCACACTTCTTAAAAAACAGTTTTATACAGAAGCTATGAGTCACACGTTACATAGCACAATAGCTTACTCAGACTCTACAGATGATGAGGATATTTGAAAGGTGCCGCCTACTTATAGCTGTGTCATCTATTGCAGTTTTACAGCCCTCAAGGATTCCAAACGCAGGAGCAAGCGTACACATGGGCTGGGGAGCAGCCCTTTCCTTTTGAGATAACTTGCTTGTGTTGCCCATTTACTAGATCAAAACTTAGCTGAAAATCCAAAAGAAATACTGAAGAGTGACATTAAATAAAAAAGGGGGGAAAAAGAAAGGCCAACTCCTCCCATCTAGGCATTAGACTTGAGATCTGAGATAGCAAATTCTTCTCATCAATGAAAAAAGCAGGCTCAGCCTTAAGTCACCAGAAAATTCTTTGTTCTCAGAGTAGGCCACTATTTTCTAATCTTTAAACAGCTTCTGGGTTCTCCCTGTAAGAACTAGCAATAATCATGAGGGGCTAAATTTACCTTGCTCTCAAACACTTTCTTACCAACTTCTGCAGACTTTCCCCTCCCAACTGGGCTACGTTTTGCATGCCCAAGCCTTGAGTGATTCACCATTTTATATAAGTATTTTACAAGGAACTGTTGTAAATAGAGACAATTCAAAAGAAGTGAAGATGAATCCAACAAGGACTAGCTATGAGTAACAATACCTATAAGCATACTCCAGATATCAACTGCAACAACTCCCCTGTTACTATATTTTTAACTACTGGATCCCCTCTTCGATGTTCTCTTGCTTCAGTCCATTTATGAAATGACCTTGGAGCCCAAGCAAGCGATTCCAGAGCTCTATGATTTTGTCATACAAACTTAATTTGTATGATAAAAAAAACCTAAGAGTTGTAAAAAAAACTATAAGAGTTGTAGATTTCACCGAGTCAATACAGCCTTTTAAAATAGCATTAGCGTGATGATGGAAACATGCAGAGACAGGTCCCCTGCCCAAAGGAGCTTATAACAAGACTAGACAACTTGAATGACGAGAAACGAGTCAAATGCAAAAGAATTTGGAGGCCTTTGCCAGTTCCACATTTAATCAACACTACCACTTCTAGCAGCTCCTAAAAGTGGAAATTTATCTCACCTGACTTGAAGCTAAACACATACAAATGGAAGGGGAGGGAGAGGAGCGCTTTGGATCTTACAATTTAGTGATTGACATCAATGGGATAAAACTAGGGCTTTGTCAGTGCATCTTCAGGAGCAAAAAACATTGTGGGGAGGGTGTTTAAGAAGGTGAGAAGAGCAGAAGGTTGTCATTTAGGACACAAAAGAAAGCAGAAGAATGAAAGGAAGAAGCCTATGGAGAAGGAGTCCTAGGACTTGCCTATCCAGTTGCTGGGGTTTTTCTTTAAAGCCATTTCAAACTCTTTACCTACCTGACTCAAGCACTTTATTAGGGTAAAACTGCAGCCATGCTAGCAGTTGCATACATTTTAGCTAGTCTGTTTCCAGATAGTTAATTTGGTACAAAAATTGTGTCTAAAAAGTCCTCGGTTACAGCTCCTAGGTGTAGGACAGTGATTTGCAACCAAAGTGACAAGACCCTTTTATGGGTGATGCACTATATTAGTGCTGTCAGGTGTACAAATACCTACAGATGATTCACAAGATAAATGATTCCTATTTGAAATCTCTGGGTTTCTGTCAAAAATATTTCTGACCTGTTGTAATCTGAGCTCTCAACAATATAAATTGTTTCATGATTTTCCTGTAGTGAAAAAGTGTGAAAGTTAAGAGCTGGTACTCTGAGGGATGCTTTGACAAAGGTTAAGAACCATTGGCATGGGGGAAAGGACACAACAGGTGTTTGCAATTTAGACCTAGAAGACGGTACAACTACAGAACTGTACAAAGCTGCCTGTTGCTAGGCTGTGCAGGAGAGAGTTTTCTTGGGATCCAATCCAATACTGTAAAAAGGAAGCCCAAGACACTCTCCCTTAAAGTCTTACCTTTTCCCACTCCAAATTCAAGATGCGCTTATTTAACCTTCTCTCCATTAAAACAGCACAAATTGAAATAAAAATTAAGAGAAATTAAAAGTGGACTTGCAATAAATGCCAATACTGCCAGTTCCACCCGTCCCTACTACTTAGAGGCTTGGCTATTCATAGCCATCAAAATAGCAAAACAAATGCCCTAAATCAGAATATTGCTTTTTAAAATGCTTGATTACAAAATTCTTGAAAAATACAAAGGCAAAAATTTAACTGAAAACAAAACACACGTGTGCGCGTGTGCACACAAAGCATCTCCATGTCTGTCGTACAACACATCTGACCTACACCCTAGCCCACCTTTTATGATAAATTTAAGGCCTCTAGATCACTGATCGGGGTGGCGGGGTGGAGGAAGATCAGAAATGTGTGTAATATAGGAGGGGAAAGTGAGACCAACCGGAGGTCTATTAAGAGGACAAGGAAGAACAATGCCAATGACAGATGGATCAGAATGAATAAAAATGCTTTGGACAGCAAAATCCTGGTCCAAATATAAGATTGGGAAGCAATCGCTTCCCTTGTGGTAGCTGTCAACTTGACAGCTTTCTAAATATCAAGTGTTAATTATGCCCAGCTCTATGAGGACATTTAAATATAGAAGTGTCTTTTCTAGACACCAGAGAGCAGCTTTTGTTCAGAGTAACCTCAAATATGATTTACACAGTTTAAACAACCAATTCAGTTGTTCTGTGCTTTCCTCACATTCTCATAACTTCTCATATTGTTACAAAAAATAGACATAACATACTGGAGTACAGCCATACACAGCATATATACTAGTAACTGTATAGCTCACAGGACATGGCACAAGGACAACGGAGAATGTTTTGGCTGCAGAGAGAAAAATATTGAGGTACTCATGTCCAACTGCATGGAGACCTGAATGCACAAACAGGGGCTCTATTTAAAATGTCATCCTTGAAGACAATTGAAAGTTATTTGGGGGTATGCAAAAAGGGCCATATTCAGTTCAGATTCGGCCACAGACAGCTTTAAATGCTTTTTCTTTAAACCTTGAGGTACCAGGTGTGGCTTGTGAGTGCTGCGATACTGGGGTGGATGGAGCACGGCACAAGAGAGCGGGTCCCCGCGTGCTTGGCGGTCAACTGGAAGAGGACTGGAAGTACTTCCGGGCCACTTCCAGGTCCACCACCAAGCACGCAGGGCCCCCCCCCAGCTCGGCAACTGGCCGCAGGGGGCCCCCGGGTGCCCCTCCAGTGCTCCGTGGCAGACCCGGAAGTGGAGCAGAAGTGCTTCTGGGTTGCTACCGAGTGTGCTGGGGATCCCCCCCCGCCACTCCTGTGGGACACTCCATCCACCCTACCATCTCAGCATTCACAAGCCCCCTGGTATCTTGAGGCATGTAGAAAAAACATTTAAAGTTGTGTCTATGTTCAAATCTTTTGGAGGGTTCCAATTCGATTTGGAGAAATTAAAAGGGTCTCCCAATTCAATTTGGATCCGGAGATTCAGCCACCGAATCTGTCCGACTCTCCTCCAAATCGAATCAGTGACCGAAGCTTCACGCAGCCCTAGTGACTGCATAGAACAACTGCAATGAATCATAACTTGCATCTTTAACAAATGTCCATACGTCTGGATACAAGGGCACCAAATAACGGTTGAAAGAATGAAGCCTTTAATGAAACAGGCAAGACAGTGTTCTAAAATCCCTAGTAAAAAGGTATTCCTACATACAGAAGGCGGATTATAATCCTGCCTGAAATTTAACTCGGATGACAAAAAAAACACAACCAAACAAATCAGAAAGGACTACAAAGCCATAGCAGTGAAAAGCAGTATAGCACGTGACTGTAGAGCAGCGATTCTCAGCGACAGTGCTGTGCAACCTTGGGGTGCCCTGACATGTTTTCAAGGGTGCCACATAATGTTAGTACTATTAGGTGTGCAAATATGGATTCACAAGATTAACTCAGAGTTTTCAAATAGGAATCCAGAGTGTTAAAAGCATTTTAACCTGTTGGAGCCTTTTTTAATTCTTGTAACAGAAGAATTGCACTATTATTATTGATGTAGTTAAAAAGTGAGTGAAAAAAACTAATAGCTGGCATATTCTGAAGGGTGTCTTGAATCTCTCAAGGGGTGCCTTGAGTCTACAAAGGTTGAGAACTACTGTTTTAGAGTGTTAGTCATTCACTTCTGAAGGGCAATCATAATTGAAAACATCTAATAATCAGGTCACCTATTTGCACAAGTTTTAAACATCTGCTTTTCACTCAAGAACTGAACTGGTAATGTACACACTTATGGGTTTTAACCGGGGAGTTACACAATTATGGGCCCATGTAATTTCTGCACATAAAACATATGACCATGCATAACTACGTAAAATAACGGTTGAAAGAATGAAGCCTTTAATGAAACAGGCAAGACAGTGTTCTAAAATCCCTAGTAAAAAGGTATTCCTACATACAGAAGGCGGATTATAATCCTGCCTGAAATTTAACTCGGATGACAAAAAAAACACAACCAAACAAATCAGAAAGGACTACAAAGCCATAGCAGTGAAAAGCAGTATAGCACGTGACTGTAGAGCAGCGATTCTCAGCGACAGTGCTGTGCAACCTTGGGGTGCCCTGACATGTTTTCAAGGGTGCCACATAATGTTAGTACTATTAGGTGTGCAAATATGGATTCACAAGATTAACTCAGAGTTTTCAAATAGGAATCCAGAGTGTTAAAAGCATTTTAACCTGTTGGAGCCTTTTTTAATTCTTGTAACAGAAGAATTGCACTATTATTATTGATGTAGTTAAAAAGTGAGTGAAAAAAACTAATAGCTGGCATATTCTGAAGGGTGTCTTGAATCTCTCAAGGGGTGCCTTGAGTCTACAAAGGTTGAGAACTACTGTTTTAGAGTGTTAGTCATTCACTTCTGAAGGGCAATCATAATTGAAAACATCTAATAATCAGGTCACCTATTTGCACAAGTTTTAAACATCTGCTTTTCACTCAAGAACTGAACTGGTAATGTACACACTTATGGGTTTTAACCGGGGAGTTACACAATTATGGGCCCATGTAATTTCTGCACATAAAACATATGACCATGCATAACTACGTAATTTAACTGGGCGGACTCTCTGTCTCCACCTCCGCAGGGCTCCCGACACTCAAACTAGGAGCTCCAAGTGGAGGCACTGAGTGCAGTGGCACGCAACCGGACAGCTGGTGAGTGGGAAGGGGAGCTCCTGGCCGGCGGAGGGGAGTGCTGTGGGGTTGGTGGGTTGACATGGGGGGCTGTGTGTGGGATGTGCAATTTGTAGGTGGGCAGGGACCCCCCTACCCACAGGCCCCGCCAGTGGTGGCAGCAGCAAGAGGCAGGTCCTTTGGACACTCATGGCCACGACAGACAGAGCCCCACAGCAGCACACGGCTCCAGCTGAATTCTGGGGGCTGCATGTGGAGGCACAGAGCCAGTTTGCTAGTGCATGCCTTCAAACTAGACCCAGCTGGATCCGTGCCAACACATGGAGCTCATGGCACTGCACGTAGGAGCTGTGCACCATCAGCCAGGGCCAGGCCACCTTCAGCTGGAAGCTACACATGGTAGTACAGAGCCTGCCCAACCCGATGGCATGCAACTCCCTGCAGCTCCCAGTCCATGCACCATCGGGCCAAGCAGGCCCTGCGCCTCCACATAAGGCTTCCCGCTGGAGTGCTGGAAGCCCCACGCTAAGGCACAAAGCCAGTCTGGCCAAGCCTGATGGCAAGCAGCTCCTGCCTGCAGTACCCTGAGCCCCACGTGCTGGCACAGAGACAGCCTGGTCTGGTCCAAACATGCATGCCAGGAGGCCAAGCCAGGCTGGTTCTATGCTACCACATGCAGCCCCTGGGACTCGGTGTACAATTTTGAATTTTTCTGCGCATAATTCCCTGGGGTGTAATTGTTCCTCTTATAGTGCAGTCCATCACAGCCACATCAGAAGCAAGAAGAGGTGAGTAACGTTTGGCTTTTGAACTGCTTCAAATAAGAACAATGCTTTTTTCAGAATGATTCTTTTTTCCTCTCCAAAAAAACAAAAAACAAAAAAAGCCTACTTGGGTTGAGTAAAACCTGTTAGTCTTGCTGTTTCGGAAAAAAAGGCTGAAAAATCTTGAACAAACATTACAGAACATTTTAAAGAGTTACAACATCTGCGCCCCCCACCCTCCCGACACACACCAAAAGAAGAAAGCATCCCAGGTAGGCTTGCCCTTGTGTTGTTGCCACTAGGTATTGCTTCCAAGTAAGTTGAGGGCAGGTGGCAAGAACGTAGGCATATCAGGCCCTGATCCCCCTCTATGGCAGGCAAGCAGAAGACAGCTATCTGGAGGGAATGGTGTCAATGTCCATGAGCAGCTTCTGGAGCCTTTTAAGGAGGGTTAGTGGCAATCCAGGATGTGTGACAGGTTGCTGAGTGATGCCCAAGACTCAGCTGCACTAGGAGAAACTTGGCAGGTGATAGCTCCACGACTGTAGCAGCACCTCAACCTCCTCACAAGACTTTCCCAGGGCTTTCCTAGAAAGGCTAGCTGGCCTAAGAAAATGCCCAGAGCTTTGAAGCGAACACAGCACCTGGAAAGGCCTCCAGACAGGTGTAGGGGCTGAACAGCCAGGACTGCTGCCAGTGGGAGGGACAGACTCATCAGGCACCACAGAAGCACATGGAGAAGTGGCTTAATGGTTACAGTGTAGAGCATTAAAAGATGGGACAGCCATGCTGGGTACCGCTGCATGCCAGGAATGGGGTATATAGCACTCTGTTCATTTTTAGGAGCCTAGGGATGTCCTGGTGCAAAAGCCAGATGGTCCAGTGACGGGTGGAAAACCAAGGGCTTCTAGAGTCTGGAATAAGAAGTGATGGTTGACCCAATCAAAGCATTTCCACCTCCCCCACACCCCTTCTCAATTCTTTGTTCAGTCTAAAATCAGGCTTTCACGCTTTTTGTTTTGACCAGGGAACTGAAAGCACTTTTTCACATGACATTACTCGCTTATTTACTGGAAAGGGCTGGGCAAATATTACTGCACCCCAATTTGACATGAGGAAATTGAGGTTGAAGGAGGGTAAACCACAAAGACACTCCATGGTATACAGCCGTAGTTTTCAACCTGTGGTCCAAAGACCCCTGGGGGTCTGCCAACCCCTCTAGGGGTTTTATGGACCCTCTAGGCATAATTATGATCAATCAAAAGTATATGAATGCCCACACTTACAATTCCAAGGGGTCCACACACCTCCATTTGAAATTTTCAAAAGGGTCCACTGTAACAGCCAGAACCAGAGGGATTAATAAGCAATAAATATGTGCTTCTTGGAGGCATTTGGTATTTTGCCTAAACAGGTAATATTAGTTAATATAAGCTTGTAAGTTTGTAAACTGCAAATGTAACTTGTCTGTTATAAGGTTTAACCAAAATGACAAATTAACTGTTCATGGAACTGACTGGGCCCCATGGGCAAAGCTGTAGCTGTGAAATTAGCTGGCCTAATGGTTTTTTGCTCAGGGTTCAGCCTTAGCAATAAAAACTGGTTCTAACTGCTTGGCACACCCAACACATTCCAGGAAAGCATATCCCAAGAAAGCATATTCAAATGAAGCCTAGAAGGGGTTGGAACTTAGGTGGAGCGATGTCAATTTCAAGCCTAAAGGTGCTGCATCATAGTTTGCTTATTGGATAAACCCAAGTCTGGGCAGTAACCTTTTATGATAATTTTAACACCTTTCAAACCCATAAGGTAACAGTTATAGGGCAACATTGTGAGTGGCCCTGGGGCCAACAGATTAACATAAGACCAGGTATAAAAAGCACATGTATCAGGTGACCAACAGGAAGGAGGGATCAGAACGGTCATTTCTGTTCCACACCCGGAACCCAGACTCCCGGTGTAAGTGAGGATCGGATCCTGATCAAGGGATCTTCCCCAGTAATCCCTCTGACAGCATCGATCAGGGACGCCTGAGTTCACTGGAATCACTTGGCGCACACCTGGCATTGAGGGACTATCGATAAGTTGCCAACCCATGTCTGTCTATTTGTTGTTTTGAACAGCCCAGTGAAGCTAGTACCCTCGCAGTGCCCAGTTGGCCTGCGACAGGTTGATCTAACTATCTGTTGTTATTATCTGTTGTTATATTTACTATTAGCTCTTTTATGCTGCATTATCTGCTTATCGCATTTATCTTTCTGTTAACTGTTGTGTGTGTGTAAGCTATAATAAATTTGCCTTTATTTCACTCCCAACTTTGCCTTCTCGATCTGAAACTGAATCAAACAGCCCAGTTGGCCTGTGATAAAACTGATACACTCACAGTGCCCAGCTGGCCTGTGACAGTCCACAAATGAAAAAAAGGTTGCAAACCACTGTTATAGAGCAACTCAGGACCTAGAGTTACCCACTCATCACTAAACCAATTTTCCAGACTTAAAAACTACTCTCTAATTTAGCATGTTGGAACAGCAAGTCACAATACACTAGAGAATGAATGCTCTGGCAGGTTATTACAGGTGAGGACTTGGAGGGGGGGGGGGGGGGGGGGGGGGGAAAGGGGAGCAGAGCTCTGTATCGATTCTGCATCGCTGGGGATCACAACTGTTAGCATGTGTCTACAAGTGGCATTATTTTTATTTAAAACTAAATTCAATATCTCTGCAATACCAGCATTACCAGGCACACAACATCCTCA
>NW_005842115.1:777800-797092 GCF_000455745.1 Alligator sinensis | reverse complement strand
AGGGAAAGAATGTTGTTCTCTATACAAAGCAAACAGATACTTCTGTGGTTGGATACCTGAGGTAAGAACACAGGACTAGATGAGATTGCCTGGATAACCCACCCTTACAAGATAATTTCGTAGAAAGCATAATCTGACTTAGAAAATAAGAAATGCCACAAAAGCAACTAAAGCTTCAGTAGTATTTTTTCTGCTTCTTGCTTCAGAAACCAGCACTGCAATGGTGCAAGTATGCTGAAAAGATGTTAAGTTGTCAGGGAAATTAAGAGGCACTCACTCACTGAAAGCCTATTTTATAAAAAAAGTATCTATAGCTTTAAAACTAAAAAAAAAAAAAAAATGCTGCCATCCAGATGCTATGAATCATTTTGAGTGACATCCAACCAAGATTCCTGGAACTCTGCAAACTATGCATCCAGTGTACACATGGTGAAGTTTAAACTAGAACTTTAATATTAGCTTGAAGCAATATGCTTACAGGAGCATCATCAGTTACAGGAAATTAATTTTTAATTCATGCTAACAAACAAGAAATGTTTTTACCACTCTGGAAAAATAAACATGTGATTTCTTCATGTATTTCTAATACATGCTATCATCAATCTGATTTTTTTTTTAAACTGGCATTTATCTTATTGTAGTTGCCCAATATGACCTGCAGTGAAATATTAATATTCATGATATTTAGTATAAAACCATTTGTACATCTGCTTCCAATTACCTACTACTTTTTCTGAATTTCATAGAAATTGAAGGATCTGTGGCTTGAAGCATATATCCAAATAAAAGCAAAGCAAATCTTTAAATTGCTCTTCTCTTTCTTTGTATCTATTTCCTGATTTATTATAGGAAACATATGAGGATATGATGCAACAATAAAACAGAGCCCGGTTTTAATTCTTGCAATACAAGAAATTCTTTCTTTTACTTCCCAATTAGTAAAAGCCAAAGACTTGCATCAGAAGCCTATATCATGTGGAGGATAATACTTTGCAACAAAAAAAAAAAATCATCCCTAACAAGTTTCTTAACTGGGGGAAGACACAAAATTGTACTAAAAGTTAAATTAAAAAGTGACATGAAAGTGCGTGCGTGCGTGCGTGCACATACATAATTGTAAAACCAAACAAGGGATCTGTGCTGGATACCACAACTGTTATGAAAAGAAGAATATTTTAAATGATTTTCAAAACGTTTCTAAGGATTGTGACGTTTTAGAATTATTTAGTAGTTAAATTGACAATTATCTGATAACTACATGAGTGGCAATAAAAAAGTGGCTAATACAGAAAGGGAAGTTGCAGGTACACGTTTATTGCACTTGGCAAATGTGTTGCTGAAAGTGTTAACCGATACCACTTTAAAGTCAATACAATAAATACAAGCTTGTTAATCAACAAATATTGGAGATACAAGCTCTGGGATGCCAGCTGCACACAATGTAATACAGTTTGTTCAAATCAGCAGTGCGTGCCCCACCCCAAAAAATTAATTCAGAGATTTACAACCTCAGAAGTAAAGAATATAAACTATCAAGATTATGATTCTTCAAGTACATGAGAAGCTCTTCTTTCAGAAAGAAAAGAGAATCCTTTAAACTAAAGCTTGCATGCAATTCAGTCCCCTTCCTGTAATAAGCAATAACAGGAAGAAAAGCAGGGAATATTTTGAAGTTTCATGTATAGTTTTGCAGAAACTTAAGATCTTTTAACTTGGCAATACAACATATATTTACAGCTTATAAAATACAAGGTATGCTGTCCTTAAACAAAGTTCAAGCTCTACATTTCTGCTTAGTTGGAGATCAGTGATCTAAAACTGAACGCTACACCACATTTCCACAGATGAGTATAAAAAGGTATAGTAAGAACACATAGGGCCAAAATGAGGAAAGCAGAGGTACAAACTAAGATGCAGTAAAATGGAAGTAAATTTATAGTCAGACACAGACCAGGGAAAGAAACAGCCTACTTAATGTCATTTAAGTGTCTACTTAAGTTTGGGTTTTTTTACCTCCCTGCCTGCCATCTGACACCTCCAGGGAAGGAATTCTACCTGATCAACATATCAAAGAACTACTCAACACAGCCCACAAAGACACTCTCATGGACCCAGAGGGACAGCCTTCCATCTTCAGCTCCCTCTGTGCAAAAATGAAGTTTATTTCCTACCTATGGGGACTTTTTACCATTTTGTACCATCTACACTTTTCCCAGAGCCTGACGAAGGGACCTTGATCCCGAAAGCTTGCAGAAAAGGACAATTTTCTTGCCATTTTCCAGCTGGTCTAATAAAAGGTATCATTTTGGAACCAAGAGTTCTAGTTTTTTGTATGTACTTAAGTTAACTTCATTTAAGTGTTTTTGCTTCTGTTTTTCCAATGATTAACTTGGATCAGAGAGAGTCTAAAATCCTGGCTAGGCTAGGGAAAGCAACAGGTTAGAGACTGCTTAGAAAATTCACACGCTTTTAAATTAGCTAAACCTAATGAACCCTCGTGTGCTTAGAGAACTAAGAGAAATCAGAGAGCCATTAGTAATTTTTTTTTTTTTTTGAGAATTTAAATAGACAATAGGTGAGGTCCTAGAAGGCTGGAAAAGAGCAAAAACCATGCCGATCTTTAAAAGAAGGACCTAGAGAATTATGGGGGAGAGGGAGGCACGGCTCTGGCAGCAACAGCGACAGCGGGAGCCTGGCAGCAGCAAATACAGAGATCCCCAGGACCTCCAGTAAGTGTTTAAAGTGCATTTAAAATGCTGGTTCGGCATTCACGAATATTTGAAACCGCGAGTGCTGAACCTGCAAATACTGAGGTTTTCCTGTACAGGCAATCAGCTTTTTTGGGCTGGTAATGTCACTGATAAATGCTGTATGTATGCGTGCAGCCTCAGCATGCATGCAGCCAGCATGGAGCCCAGTGTCCGACCAGTAAGTTGGAGGGGATGGGGTGCATGGGGGGAAAATATCAAGGCCCCTCATGGTGCGGGAGGGAGTGGGGCTGAGGCAGGGGTAGGCACTGCCTAACCAGGGCGGGGCAGGGCACGGGACTAAGCTGCACGTGGCTCATCTGGAGCCACAGGGAAGACAGGTGGCTTCCTGCCACTGCGCACACCCCCAGAGGAGGAATGTGCCTCCTGGATTTGTGTGCGGGATAAAGGTGAGCTGTCTACTGAAGGCGGGGGTGGGCTGTGGGGTGGGCTATGACCAACCAAAAATTCCTTGTAGCCCCCCACCCTCCCAACCCACGTCACCTGCCCTGCCCACCCCGAGTACAGCCATGGCCCAGCCCCCCCTGCCAGGAAGAGGCCGGCGCAGCCCCTGGTCCTGAGCCCAGTGGGCTGCCTGCCCTTGCCCCGTGCACAAATCCGGTGTGCACAGCCCCCTATGCCTCCCCCAGCGGTGTGCGCAGTGGCAGGGAACCACTCCTCCTCCCCACGCCCCTGGACGAGACACACAATGCTCTGTCCCGTGCCCTGCTCCCAACTGCTGTCCCACTCCTCCCTCACCATGGGAGCCTCGATCCAACCCGTCCTCTGCTCCCCTTCCCCCCACACCGGCTTACCAGCCAAACAATGCTCTCCATGCTGCATATCGGCTATTGGATCAGTATTGGGCGATATGGCCGGTTAATAATTGGCCACTGATATCAGCCCAAAAAATATTGGTACACCCCTAATACTGATTCCTCTGTTTGTCAGAATAAAATTAGATAAAACAACAATATTGATTTGCTAATGTTAAGATTAAGAAATTCTAGACCTCCATATAGAGTCATGTCCACTTCTCTCCTCTTTTCTTCCCCTACCCACTTGCATCAGTAATCCTGAACCCAGCTGTCTACCCTTGCCTGCATTAACAGCCTTCCCCTGATGACTAATTTCTGTATACTTGTAACTCAAACAAGTAACAGTGTCTGCTGCAGTAATGAGGTTCAGGGTTTGAATTTTAGTCAAGGTCTATGGTGACTTGATACAGCTACAAACATTTTGTTATATTTCTTCTTTAAAAATAACCCAGGAATTGATATCCAAGACTCACTACTTTAAAAAAAAAAAAAATGTTATTTAGGTTACGAAGTCAAACATTTGAAAGACAGAATGCCAAATGTACAGTTGACTGTGGAAGCTTAATATGTCCCCTCTCCTCATGCAAAGCAGTAACATCTAATGGCATGATCACATACTACTTTTCCATGGGAAACCTTCCTCTTTCAGCATCCATCCTGTGCATAAAAGGGGAGAATTAACGTTGCACAGACAGCTATGTTGAATTTTAGCATCTGACTAAACAACACTGATTAATGGAGTTTTTCCCTATGTAATATACTCAAGCACAAGTTTACTGTTTATCAGTATACATCCAAAGAAGTATGAAGTCAGATAAGGGTAATAGAACTTCCAAAGGAAAATTTTAAACTCTGTTCATTTAAAAAATATATATTAATAATTAATTTGTCACTGCTGAAACATTTCTTCATTTAAAGTTCCAGTGTTAGTTTTGCAGTCTTAAGCCAAACTACAGGCACAATCACCTTATAAAATAAAAGCATCTGGTTTTGAGAAAAAACACTCTTCCCTCCTCCCCACTCCTCTTCTAGTTAGAACAAAAACAAGGGTAAAAGGTGAGTTTAGTCCTATTATCAAAACTACAATTTTCTTAGTACAAAAGGACTCTCTCTCAGTGAACAACACATTGACCTTAAATTTAATTTGGACCCACAAAGTACACATCTCGATTCTCTCACATGAGAAGAAAGTCTACAAGCAAGGACCTGAATATACGTTTACCAGTTGACAGTATCCTCTTGAAGTCTTAATAGAAGCTTCTACTCCTTGGAGAACTGATGTAGCAGCTTGTCTTCAGTACCTGAAGAAACAGAGAAAGAAAGATTAAAAGACAAATGGCACATGGTCTAATTGAATCAAAATGTCATGCTTCAAAGCTGTAACTGTAATATATGCAGTAACAAAAATTCTAGCTCACCATCTGTTTTGATATCAAAGAAACAATATGATTACTCAATCTTTAAAAATGTAAATCTGGGTTGTTATGATTTTAACTAAGTTTACGGAAATGGACAAGTAATGCAAGAAAGCATATAAATATACACTCTTGGGTGCAGTGAAAGACTATAGGCATCTTACTGTGGCAATAAAAATTAAAAAACAAAGTATTTTTCCAACAGGTTAGTCATTTGAAGTCGAATTGTTTAAACTTTTTTTTTTTTTTTCCAAATTGGCCTTCTGATAAGTCACTTGTTTTGCAGTACCAGCTAATTTTTTATATATACACTCAAAGATGACTGTACCATGAGTGTCCAACAACAGCAATCATTCATGTAGCTGATAACCCTTTTTACAATAACTGATCCTATATTTTACTATTAAAAAAAAAAATGAATCCTGTAATATAGCTTGCTAGAGATATTTCAGTTTCCAGCACATTGGCCAACAAGTTGCTGACTCGAAATAAATGTTTGATCACTTTCCTTCATAAAATGAGAGAATTAGGAACAGTATCATTTACAAATTAGTTTCATGAATTACTGCAGACAATGGAGCAAACAATACCAGGAATAACCACAGGGTAACCTCAAGCACTAAATCTCATCAAGTAAAGTTACCACCAATACAAAGCCACCAGTAATTAAGTCTTATTTACAAAATGTATACTTCCTTCGTTGAATCTTTGGAATTTCTAGTTTGGAAACGCAATGCTTGAAGAACCAAAATATCATATGGTTTTATATAATGACTCCATTTAGATTTTTGAAAGCCTTTAATAAATATACTTAAATTCTTTTGGAGTGGCTGCAGGAGGAAAACATAGCAGCATTATTCACAAGAAACAGTTTTTAAACAACAGTTGGGTCTTGGGCAACGGACTCATTAGGAAATGCATGTTCATCTTCTACTCTGCAGGTCTAATAGGTGTTTTCCACCTCTGTTATGAACTTAAGCACCTAATCCCCACCTGCCACTGTCCCACATCCTGTGTTTCCTCCTGTATAGCAGATGCCTCAGTACAAATTAAAGCAGGAGTATTAAACTTATGGTCGGTCACTAGACTGACTCCACGTGCTGACCCCCATTGCACACAGTGTACAGAGCTGACTTATCTGCATCCAGCGCACATGGCACAAGGCGTACGCTCCATGCAGTGCCCCGCTGAACCCAGAGCCAATGCACAGGGTTAGTCAGCAGGGCAACACACGGTGCGCACTTCCCATGCAGCATGCAGTCCGTGTGGCTGGTCCAGTCCCAAGCACCACAGGCAGCACACACCAGTCCCAGGTCTTGTTGTGTACGCAGGGCCCAGACCTAGAGCTGGGCAGGAGGAGCTTCAGTTAATTAAACAACTACCAATGTACAGAGGCACCCTGTAATACAGCCTGCAACAGTTCAAATGAAGCAAATGAGAAAAGTCAATCGTAAGCATAGGATGCCCTGAACAATATGCACCAAAAAGCAACATTTACCTAGGACAGGCACAGTGTTTGACAAATGAAGAGTTTGCTGTCCTACCTATTTTGTTGTATGAAACTCTCTCTCTCTCTCGGCACAGAAGTTTGCTAATGATCTAAGAGAGAGCTCAGCTGTCCTAAAAAGTTTTGCAGAAGTGCACGATTTGCTCTTAAATAAAGAAATCTTTCTACCTGCCTCCATTTACGTCTTCCTTATCTATGGTTCATCATGTCCATCTCTTGCCAAGGAGCTGCATGAAATCAAACAATTCCTGGCATCTCCACTGCTACCTGCAGTCCTGAATGGGCAGTCAGTGACCCGTATTTCAGTCAGACACTGCCTGATAAAAGTCTGAGCAACAGAGGCACTGTCACTGTCCCCAGAATTAGACAAAGTGATATCGGTTTTTCAGTCAGCTCCTGAGTGGTTATTTCTGCAACCACAAGCTCTAGAATTTCCCTCCTAATAAAAGCTTAAATTCTGCTGTAACATATGGCTTTGATCTATTTATACTAATCAGGAAAAAGCTTCTCCTTTTACTACCATGGAATTAATTTTTCAAGACTTGATTGAATGCATCTCTTAAATTTTCTAGGCTCTAATATAACATTTCCTATTGGAATGAAAAATTCTTTATACCGTTGCCAAATTCTGTCCTGACAATAAACTTTATTTACCTTGGTTCTGATCAGATTAATTAATGTTTACATTTTTTAAATTCGTACGGTAATGGGCAAATAGCTCATTTTTTAAATGAGCAGTTTTCAATTATATGCTCTGTAGAAATAAGAATACAATCTAAAAAAGTAGACCAACTGAACAGTCAGAACTGATTGTTCAGGATAAGTAACTTCAATGAGTAGGAAGCCACAGACAGAGTTAATTTAAATCACCTTGGTTTTTTCAGAATGTACAATGCTATATAGGATTACTACAGAAGAAGCTGCTTTAAACAAGTTATCAAGTCTGACAGCATTTCTTCAATTCATTATGTAAATGAAAAATGGGAAATGTTACCAGTGTATAGTTAAAGGAGCATTTGTGTGGCAAGTTGAGAAACTGCTGAAGGGTCAGAAAAAGATTATGCAAGAGGTAAGGATTTTTGCAGGTGATGCCCTTTACTGGACCAAGTACATGTTTGGGAGAGTCTTGGATCAACTTTCTAAAGACATCCCCCACAAAAATTCTGGCTTCTCAAATTCCTGGATCATTACAACTACAATCTCACTTCAACACCACAAAAAGTTTGGACAGACAAGAGCAGCAGCAGACGAACTACCAAGCCCAAATTTTAACAATGCAGCATTTCAGGGGATAAGTTCATTCATAGGTGGGATCCAAAATAAATGCCCATTGCCATCTACCCTCCCCAAAACCACTATTTGAACAGCATCACAGTTAACTTCAGTAGGGTATCTCGACACTTATCCTGAAGCATCTATCAGCCAAATGGAAGGTAACGTGAATTAAATCACAAAAAGATCACTACTGCAGCTACTACTACTACCAATAAAACAAAAAAACAGATCAGATTAGGTGCTCCAATACAATATTTTCTGAAAAGCAGAAAGTTCAACTGTTTTTATGTTAATTCCTTAATCTGCAGAAGCAAAGAACTGGCTAAAGATGTTGTTATCACAGACTTTCCTGCATTATATCTGTGAAAGGGCAGTTTGTCTCTCATTCTAGGTCAGGGGTGCTCAACCCCTGGCCAGCAAGCCAGATACAGCCCACACAGCCACACAATTGGGCTCATTGGGCTCTCCAAAGGTCTGGAAATTTGATGAGGAGGAGTGGTGACAATTAATACTGTCACCACTCCTCCACCACCAAATTTACAAGCCCCACTGGCCAGATGATATGGCCCTATGCATGGGACCCCACCTACACCCACAGGTGTGGGCAGCAACCCATCCTAATTTTTCAGAATTTCTTGTCCCCGCTTGCAGAACTGTTCTCCCAGGCTTCTTACAGATAAGGAGGTTTAATATTTATACCAAATACCCAAGCAGTCCTCTATCTTGGATCACTTTTTTTTTCCTGATTTACTTTGCACTGTTTCCAAATTACAATGAATATTCAAAATGACTTAATCTTAGCTGCCACTTAATAAAAAGCTTGATATGCAGAGCATAAAAGTCCCTTTCTCCCAAATACCAGATTCTGCTCCAAGTTTACATCAGAAGAGCTTCAACCTCCTACAGAAGTAAGAATCCTAAGGATCATAAGGATCCTAAGGATCAGCTTACACGCCTGTAAGGATCATCTAACATTTTATTTGTATTTCTGAAATTTGTGGCTCCTCTTTGAAAGATTAATTTACAAATAAAATCTACATTATTGCAATTCTTACTGTAGCACCTTAAAAAACAGTTCATTTGAATTCAACACCCAAGCACCACAAGAACTCATGAACAATAGTTCTATTAACAAAATTCAGAGAAAAAAACAAAAGCAATTTGTGAAACATGCCACAGGGAAAAGACTAAGTTACTGTTCTAATTTTCATAATCTTATGCAAAGAATGGGACAAGAAAGTTTGAGTCAAGTCAAAATAGATTCGGTCTGAAGAAGCCAATTTTAGATGCTCATGAAAACATACTGTGTAAATTCAAGCTGCTTCTAAACTTAACACTAGTTCTTCAACTAGAACAGTAGCTGCTGGTAAGTAGCACTACTTATGCATTTATATATTTATTTAATAGATTTATTTTGCACCCCACCCAAAAGGCTCAAAATAGCTTACAGAAAATAACTATTCAATCAGACATGAAAAGTTGGATGTACAGGTAACAAGAGCACTTTGCAAAGAAGGTGCAAAGCAATCCACTGGCATAATACGTGCAACTACCCCTAGGCAGCCGTTGCTGTTTGAACAGAGTTCAGGTCAATGATCACTACTGCGAGGTGTTGCAACAATAGGAACAAGCTTAAACACTGTACTGAAGCCTGCAATTTACAGTTTAAGTTTCAAACCATTCCTACGATTTCCCTGCACCTCCCATACAGGTAATGTGAAACTCTGAACTGGCCCTGACTT
Organism: Alligator sinensis; assembly: GCF_000455745.1. NCBI lineage: Eukaryota > Metazoa > Chordata > Crocodylia > Alligatoridae > Alligator > Alligator sinensis. The sequence goes on along the minus strand of NW_005842115.1, from coordinate 787,588 downwards.
CATACCAACCATTCATTCCAGAAAACACAGAATGTTCTTGCCATCCAAACAGTTCCACTTTATCTTGAAGAGGGACAGCAGCATATTTTCTCAAAGTACATATTCACTTGGCAGCTCTGCTCAGAAAGACGCATGCCAGATTCGTTCTGAGTCATGAGGTGTTAAAGGAAATTCTGCATTTCTGATACTGTACAACAGATACATGTGCCAAACGGTTTAACTCTCCATCAACAGGAGATCTGGAGTTGGAACTGCAGCCGCTGCCCTGTGCTGCCTCTGCTCACCCCACTTCAGTCCAGGGCATGGACCATGTACCTTGCTGACCACCCTCCCCAAGCCAGGCAGCAGTGGTTGTGGTGGCAGCACCTCCAGCCTGGCCCCAGACCCAGCTCTGATGGGCCCTGGGGTCAAAGCTGCCAACTGCAAGTGCTGCTGCCTGGCTGGGCATAGGGTAAAGCCAGCAAGTGCTCTGTGCCCTAGGCCAGAACAGAAGCGAAGACCCAAGGTAAGAAATGGTGGGAGGAGGGGACAAGCGACAGGAAAGGACAGGCACCTGCAGAACAGGTGTGGAGTGTGGCACAGGGAGGGGGCGGGCAGGGCAGGTGGCAAGCCGCATTAGGCTGCTCAACTCCCCTGTCACCTGACCCCCTGCTACTGCCAGCCTCATCGCTGCATTTGGGGAGGGGGAATGAATTTAGGATGACCCTCCAATAAATTAAATTATGTACATGAAAAATTCTATATATGTTACAATTTCCCATGAGGGGGGGGGGGGGGTGAGGGGTGGAGGTAGTCATCTTAATTAAAGATCATCATGGATTTGGGCAAATATAGTAATTCACAATTTTGTGCTTCTAAGAGCAAGCAGAGAAGGAAGATTACCATCATCTTCTCTGATACACTCATATTTATGCAAACTGAAGACAGTACAGTGCAGAACCGAACATAATGGACCGTAGGCCTCTTTACAAATGAAATTAGAGCCAGACAGTGCATAAGAGGCATCTTTACCCTGCATCTTCTAGTGATGGGGACTGAAAAAGGTACCAGAGAGATGAGCTGTGTCTTTTCCTCTGGGCTTTCCTAGGCACCTATCCTGGATGATTGGAAAAGGGCAAATATAGTACCCATATTTAAGGAAGGGAAGGAGGCAGCTCCAGGAACTACAGACCAGTTAGCCTCACACCTCAGTCCCTGAAAAAATCATGGAGTAGATCCTCAAGGAATCCATTTCTAAGCACTTAGAGAAGGTGTTTATGATCAGTCAGCATGTATTCACCAAGGGCAAAGCATGCCTGACCAACCTGACTGCCTTCTATAATTACATGAATGGCTCTGTAGATGTGGGGAGATTGGTGGATGTGGTGTAGCTTGATTTTAGCAAGGAAAAAAAAGTTATCAGGAAAAAAACCCTCTCTCACTAGGAAGCTAGTAAAACACTGGAACAGGTTACCGAGAGAGGTGGTGGAATCTCCATCCTTGGAGACTTAAGACCCAGCTAGACAAAGCCTTGGCTGGAATGATCTAACTGGAGATGGTCCTGCTTTGAGCAGGGGGTTAGACTAGATCAACGTTTCTCAACCCATGGGTCCCACCCAAAAAGTGGGTCACATGAGTATATGAAAGGGTCGCGAACAAACTTTAAAAACAGATTCTCCTTTAAAGGAGAAAAACGTGGGAAACAGTGGCTTGTCCCTTGTAGGCTGGCAGAGTTCCACCCTGCAAGGGACTGCTTGGGGCCCCTCCATGGCCCACACCCCACACACTGGGGGGTTGGGTGGGGGCAGCAGGTCAGGAGTGAGGGGCACTGGGTCAGGACTGATCATTGCTGTTTACACATGGATCCTGGTACAAAAGAGGTTGAGAACCACAGGACTAGATGACCTCCTGCAGTCCCTTCCAACCCTAATTTTCTATGATTCTCTATTTATGATGTCCTACTTGCTTCAGGAGGAAAGGCTTATTTCTCTACCTCTGCAAACTCATCCAGCATTTTTCAATAAAACAAATTGCTGATGAAAGGGAAAGGGCAGAACTCCAGACTGCAAAGTGGACAAGATGCTTATGGCTAACGCCTCAGCCGTTCTTAGCGCCGGTACAAAGAGGAGGAAAGAGGCAGCAGCAGGTTTTTTTCTCCCCTCCTCCCCTTTTTAAATAGATTATTTAAGACACATTCCTCTTCAAAATGGAACCACTTAAAATTAAATTTGAATGTCTGACAGCCTACATTAAGGAATGAGCTAGTAAAATAATCTTACGTTAAATAAAAGGATACACATGAGCAGTACATGTTTGCTGCCAACGTGCTGGAAGTGAGACAACCAAGTTGGGGAGGGTCATGGAGGGTGTGGACAAATGTATATCAGGATCCACTTTAGAAGGGGACAGGGGACTGCTGCTCAAAACACAGCAGCTTCTGCACATTTCAAACATGCATGTGGACAAGATGGGAGCAAAACAAATAAGAGAAAAACTGCTCCAGCTTTAACCCGGAAAGAGCAGCATTAAACTTGGATAGGTTTAAAAAATTTTTATACCATTCCCAGTATCTACCACTAGAATGAATAAATAAACTTAGATTTTGACAGCTCTAAATTCCTGGGCAGATGGAGAGAAACACTTTATTTCAGTTTATTCATTTCATTAAGTAGTTCTTTCAACACTGAAAAAAAAAAAAAAAATTAGTGAAGCTAGTTTTGATACATGGATTGGAAAGGGGGGGGGGAAGTAGGACTAACATCTGTTATGTCTAAATTCTAGAAAATAACTTAGTTAATTTAATAAGTTACCAGAAAACCCATCAGTTCAATTCACCCACTACAGATAATACACCCTTTAACAAACCCATTTTAATTGTAAAGCATATTTTGATATATATATATATATTTTTTAACTGAGAAGATATAAAAAAGTACTAATTTCCTTATTTTAATTCCAACTTGTTATCCCAAACCGGCTGGCCACAAATGGAGAAAAAATTAGATGTAGTAAATAAGAAATTCCAATTCTCTAACTTAGTAATATGTAAAACAATACAAACTGAATAAAATATGTATGTATGCCAAGCTACACTATTTCTTAACTGCATACAGGGCATAATCCTCTTGGCTTGCAGAAAGTAGCAATTTAGTGTAAAGGTTACATTTAGTTGCAAATATATATTAAAGGTCACTAACTATTAAAGAAATCCTCTTTATGTAAAATCTACATTGTAGATAATAAATTTTAGTTGCGTTTTGCAACCGTACTGGGTTTTTGTTTTTTTTTTTAAAGATATCTTCCTGATGCCCGATTCAGCATATAAATTAAATTTGAGGTTTTTAAAATCAGTTTCCCTGCTACTAACAACAGGAAGCATTTGTCTTAAAAAACTTAGTGGCCAATAACTGGTTAGTCCCAAACATATGGAACTGGATTTAAATATTAAAATATGAAGGTAGAAGGGGAATGCCATGTTTCATTGCACCACCAGACGAAATACAAGACATAGTTACTTCCCCAAGTTTCTCTGAGCCTAAGCTGAGCAGCAAAGTTCCTATATTTCAATGTACTGAATGATATGAATTTGAAAATTGAGTAAGCAGCTTCCTCAGAGTTCAAGTATGAACATGTTAAACGATAGCAAGAAATGAATTCTGTAACACAGCACCGCTACCAACACTGCTACAGTATGTACAGCAGTCCGGATGTTTCTCCATCCTAAATTATTTGAAGCAGCCTGGGAAGCAAAATCCTTGCCGGAGCAATGAGTGAAACAGGAGAAAAACATTAATGTTCACCTGCTCAGGGATGGGTTTCAGAATTGAGAGCCATGCATGATAAAAGAGGCAAGTCTCCCTTTTAGAAGCAATCATTTTCCTAAGGTTGCAAACAAGCCAACACAAAACCGTGTCCGCATACAATACATTCAAATAATCAAGGTTTTCTTTTCCCACCAGAAAAGCTAGAAAGGTTTTTCACTTAAAACTGAAAAGCTGAGATTCTAAGCCAAAACTCTACAGCAAGCGGCAAGTTCCACGGGAAGTCTTGTGGTTGCAAAGATATGAAAGATGCAGATTAATTTTTTTGTTACCTTCCAGAAAGCAAAGTTATGTTAGTGTAGCAACAAATATCCTCACTTCAAAGCCTACCATGCAGAATATGTAAAACATATTGAGATATAGCAGATGTGTGAATGTATATCACTTGCTTGGGAGGGGAAACTTTCCCTCTGAACAACCTAAGCAAATTGAAAACCAAATGCTGAACCTTAACTCTCTCACCCCTTTACCACAGGTAGTAATGGTCTGTCAGACTGCCTTCTCATCTGGTCTCCTGATGGGTCTGTACTTAGTGCTGAGGGCTAAGTTACTGCAGGTTAGCTCCCATCTACTGGGGGTAAGGGCATACATTTGAGCAGTTACTGTAGAGTGGATGACATGCAGCACTTCTCTACTGAGAGGAAGTCAGCTTGTATTCCCATAACCATAGGAAACAAGACAGATCCAAGGAGAATAGAGGGTATTTCTCAGCAAACAAGTTATGCAACTGCCAGAGGATAGCAGAATAATCACTTCTCCTCCTGACTTTTCCCACTTACAAGTTTGAGAGAAAGTTTTCAAAAAGTAACCCTATGTAGTCTTTAAATACCTAAAAGGTAATTACAGAAAGGATGGAGATGGGCTTCTCTCTTTGGGTACAGGAACAGGAGCAATGACCTAGAGCTGCAGCAGAGAAAATTCAGGTTGGAGATTAGGAAAGCTTTCCAACTATGAGGATGGTCAAGCATTGGAACAAGCTACTTAAAGAAACTCTGGGATCTCCATCTTTGGAAATGTTAGAAAGCAGGTTGGATGGACACTTGGCTGGGATCATTCTGCCGTGTGAGGTCCCACTTTTCTATGATCCTTTAAGTCATGCTTCTCAGACCTCTAATAATTTTTATCAATCTTTTCACATCCTTCTTGAAGCACGGGGCCCAAAACTGGACACAGAGGTGAAGCCTCACTTTTTCATCAGAGGCAAAAAAGTACCAGAATCACTTCCCTTTACTTGCAAGTGATGTTCCTGTCAATACAGCTCAGTATGTTGTTGGTCTTTTTCCAGATCAGCCGACACGTGGTAAATCTCCTCCTTTTATACAGTATGATTTGTTCTTCTGTCCACAGCCCTAGTAAGTGACCTCCTGTTTTCTGCACTATTTTCAGTTTACCCATGGTCCCAATAAGTAGCCCCATTTACAGTATACTGCAGTAATCCGATTCTGAGGTGCCAAATGCAGCCCAAGGAGGGAAATTCGTTTGGGCTTTCAAGTCCATCTGGTGGAAGCACAGAACTGTCCATGGATAACTCCAGCATATAGAACAAGAGACTCACCCAATATTTGTACCTAAATTGTAGGCAACGATTGTGCTTCTTCAATTAACACAACTAGTTATAGCAAGGACAAACTTATTTCAAGTGCAGAAGAATCTGAGATGTTTAAGTGCTCTGTAACTGAACATCAGATTTTTTTAAACAAACAGAAATATAAAACCTCTCCAATTAAAAATGGTCTTTAGGCCGTGATGCAGTTCTGGGGTGAATTGTCATTTCTGTAGTTGATTACTTGCCATTTTTCAAACCCTTCTTCCTTACCCTCCACAAGGACTAAGTGTAGCTCCCATCTAACTCTAGGTTATGGCAATTCCACCATGAATACAAACATATCCTTGGCATCATTTTATCCAGTGACTGGAGAGGAATCTTTAGGAAACCAACTATCCTGAAATCGCATGAAGTAAAGTAGTCCATCCTGAAAAATCAAATGCGACTAGCCCTTAGAGATGATGGGTGTCAAAGATCTGGCCTGTGGGATGGATCTGACCTCCAGGGTCCCCACAGGGCTGGAAATTCAGCAGTGGGATGAGTGGTACCAGTGTTAACCGCTGCAGCTCTCAGAGTGTAGAGCTGTGTTATTTGGTCCACATTGCCAGAAATTTGTCAGCAGACTGAATGGAGGCTGCTGTGGCTCCAGGAGCTCCTGCAATTAACACTGCTCTCATCAAATTTCTGGCCCCATAGGCAGCCCTGCAGGGCAGATGACAACTCCACACTCCGGATCAGGACTGGATGGGTTTGACACCTCTGCCTTAGCTAAGTCCTCACTAGCACAAGCCAAAATAAATTATACCTACTATGGAACTATTTTCCTTTTGTTGTCATTCATGACCTTTCATAATTAAATCATGGGCATCTTGTATGGCAAAAACATCATAAATCATTCCACATTTTGGCAAACAGTCCAAGCAGAACTTCTTAAAGCAGTACTTTTCCTGCATGAGGGGTTTTCTCCAGCAGGCTCAGACTAATTAAAGGGGTGAACAAAATAGAAGTAGAAAAAAAAAAAAATTACATGACTCTGGATCAGCTTCTCACTGCATACACTTTGTGACTGGCGGTAAACCATAAGATTACTCCCTCTCTTATAATACTAACTTTTAGTTAACACCAAGTACCTAAGGCCAGGAGACTGACAAAGCAGGAGTAGCCACTATTTTCATACTTCTAGAAGTGATGCACTTACTAAAACAGGGAAGTCTTTCTAGTTATAAAGGGTACACATACAGCCTTAAACATACTAGGTACTGAAGACAGAATGGTCACTTTGCACTTTGAAGAAGACCTTATATCAATCATATGTACATTTTCAACTTTTCCCCTCTCTGGTAATACTGCCTATTTAAGTCCATGGGCAAGAGTCAAATTGGCTTAGTCATCAACTCAAGTTTCACCGTGAGATTATACTGTTTCTAAAGACCCATTCTTGCAGAATGCTTTGTGAAGTATTTTTATATACGACTGTAACAACATGCCGAATGGAGGGATGTCAAGTCAAGAATTTTAACAAACAAAAAGGTAATTTTGTACATACTTTAATGCAAATGTTCTTCAGCATCTAATGTGCCTTTGCCAAGTTGTTTATGTTCTCTTTAAAAAGGAGATTGATTGCATCCCGCTTGCTCCAAAAAGTATCTGCCTAAACAGTACACAGATTATGTAAGGTTTTAGAGACATGGTAACACAAGTAAAATGATTAAGTGACTGCCTGCTTCTTTAACTAAAGCACCTACATTTCTGATGTTTTGATTTAACTGGCTCTATAGTGTTAAAGAACAATACTGGTGTTGTGATTGGACTACAAGACACAATACGTTCAATCCCAGCTTCTACCACAGATTTCTTGTATGATCTCAGGACCTGAATTTCACTAAGCCTCAGCTCCTCATCAGTAGCAGGACTTATCCCACTTCCTTTCTCCCACAATGTCTTTGTCATTTAGACTGTAATTTTTGTGGGGTAGGGTAGTCCTTACAAGACATTTATACAGGGTGTAGCATAATCTTTTGGCAGCTTTTAAGAACTGCTGTAACATAATGATTAACTTAATGTCAAAAGACAGCACTAGCAGTAGCTTGTATATAGTAAAAATTTAACTTAACTGGCTGCACGACATTTCCTTAATTCCTAAAATATCTGACAATCAGTACTCTTCTCTGTTGACCATACAGCAGACCGTATAAAAGTTGGTAGGCACCATTTCAGATCTCTCCAAACTCTGCTCATTAAATTAATATATCACAGTTCATCTTCAGCTGTCCTGCTACTTCAGTCACTTTGGTACTGGTAACAGGAAAGCCCATTTTTCTTTGGTGAAGTCATCAAAAGAGACTGTTTGAGGCTCCAGAGCTTTTAACAATCTGTAAGGTTAACCTCAATACTGGAACTTGTTGATGCTGAAAACTCAAGTTTCCTTTGCCTTTTCTTTACAGAAATATAAAAAAAAAAAATGCATCTGAGACAAAGCACCAATCCAATCCTGAAGACTAAGACAAGGAATAATACCTGATAAAGAAACCAAACAGAATTCCTAAAATGATTCAACTTTAAGACCATGAATAGCATTAAAATCATTCTGGGGACCCAACTTTCAGTTTCGAACACCTGATGACGTCCTGATCATGTTGTCCACCTCAAAAAGCATCCCCACTTCACAGGCTGGGCTTTGGACTTGGGCAAAGATGAATTACAGCAGTGGGGGCCAACCTTTTTGGCAAGCGTGCCACAAATTAACTCCCCACCATTCCCAAGTGCCACTCCAATCCCAAATAAATCACAGAAAAAAATAGTTTTAATGGAATTCAAGATATTATCTAGTCAGGCCCCTTGTTATATGTTATTGGTAGGGGTTGGTTGGTTGTTTGTTTGGGTTTTTTTTTTTTTTTGCAACAAGAGCACACTGCTGGTGCACATTCAGAATATGGTCCACTATAACCCCTAGGTCCTTTCCTACAGTATTTCAGCTTCACCAGCCATTCCCCAGTCTATATTTGTTCATGTGACTGCATTTGTCCTTGTTGAGTTTAACTCAGTTAGTTTCACACTAAATCTGCAGTTTATCAAGGTCATTCTAAATCTTAGCCCTACCTTCCAAATTGTCTGCAGCTCCACCCAAGTTGATGTCCTCTGCAACTCTGCCAATTTTGCAAATTGTGCGCTCAATACAATCTTCCAAATTATTAATGAAGATATTAAACAAATCTTAGACCCAGGACAGAACTGTTACATGCCGATTTTGTGCTAATTACAGCCATAATAACCATGGCTATTCTCACATGCAGAAAGCAGGGAATCGGGATGGACTGAGAGGCAGGGTCTATTATAATAGAGGGTTCCGCATCCTTTAGGTTCTCCTACGGTTATTGACTGTTGCGTGATTCGCAAACATTAGAGAAGTTCCCAGGAGGTCAAACTGCAGGAGCTATACTAGAAGGAGAAAAGAATCTTACCTGTATTGTATCATATCCTAATTAGGAGAGAACACAGCAAAACAGGAAGTCAACTGGGGAGAACTAGCATTCACAATGAGGAAAGACCATATTAATAACTCAGTTTCTTAAATGCCATTTATTGCCTTTGCACACCTGCTAAAACCATCAAAGTAACACATAGAAGGAAGCAGGCCTACACATGGTACAGGAAGCAAGATCTCAGTTACCATGACGAGTGCAGATGCAGCCAAAATGCATGATATGCAAGGGGCAGTATTAGAGACAAGCAGTTCCCATCAACATTACTCACTACTTAAAATATCAGGAATCTGTTCTTCAAATGTTTCCTTTGGTACCTACCCCGAGTCAACCCTTCTGGAAGGCACATTGTTTCCATAATGTACGTACAACTATGCTGACAGAACAGTTTACATTCATGTCCTAAAATAAAGCAATCAATTTATACATATTTACATTATTGTAAGCGATTCTCAACCTTTATCCACCCAGGACTTAAGTTGCTTTTTGTTGCACCACTACGAGCCCCTACTCCAGGGGTCAGCAACCCCGGCAGACGTGCCGTGCACGGCATGCAAGGCCGTTTTGCTCGGCACATCACCACCAGCCCGGGCTCTAAGCAGCTGCTGCCAGCCACGGAGCCCAGGCTGCTCCCAGCAGGCGGCTGGGAGGCTGCAAACCCTGCTGCAAGCAGCCCGGGCTCTGAGCCAGCTGCAGCTGGGATGCTGCAAACAGTTGCTCCAGCATGTCGGCACTCCAGCACCTTCCAAGGTAGATATTGTGTTTTTTTCAGCATTCCAGCCAAAAAATTTTGCCTACCCCTGCCCTAGTCTGTGGCCAGAATGAACAGTGGGTTGGTACCGTGGCAATTTATCTAAAGCTTTGCATCTCCCTCTTCCTCTCCCACCTGTATTAAGCTGTACTCCCACAAGTGCTCCCCTTCAAGTTACACAAAAGGATGGGGCACCACATTTCGGGCTA
>NW_005842115.1:776436-777769 GCF_000455745.1 Alligator sinensis | reverse complement strand
GAATGGAAGAACTAAACTTCTCTCTTCCTCCCCTTTCCATACTCCTGCTCAACCTGTGCATCTGTCTGAATCCAAGTGGATTCTGTTTCTCAAGCAGAGGACTACAATCCCATGGCAACTTTTTACAGCTTACTCTCAAATTGCACCTCACTTAAGGAGTTTTATATGTAAATCAACTTCAGACTTTAAGCACGGCATCAAATTTAATAGTTGGCAAAAACACCTTTTGGGGCAGAACACCAGGCTGGTCCTCCAATCATCCAATCCTTCTACAGTGACAAGAGGAAAAACTTATCAGTGCCAAGGCAAAAGCAATTAAAATGACCTCCTAAACATTCTTAAAGAATGTTGTTTAAGACGATTGTTGTACATCCTGTTTTAATTACTCAAATCTCAGATTTCCAGAGCAATACAAAGCAAAAACACATTTTTAAGAGAAAGTATTACTGTAGCTTAGCTTAGAACAGCAGAAAATGACTGCACACAATCAAGTTCAGTATCCTCTGAGAGTACTTGAAAGGAACAAAAAACAAAACAAAAAAAACTTCTCTATAGAACAACATGCCCTAAAGGAACAGTCTTAGTTCATTGGGAGCAGAGGGAAACTTTACTTTGTTTAATGGTGCATCAGCTCCATCTCCCCTAAAGCCCAAGACCAAATGATACATTGGGGCAGTAAGTTCTCACAGTTAAAACGTGCAGTCTATTTCATGCAATTAATTTTGAACGTCACTTTTAGAATTTAGCTAGATGATATCATGGGCAACTTGACCATTTAAATAGGAAGACTAGATTTATTTTCCTTATGCCATTGGTTATTTTATAGGCCTTTATCATGCCTCTTCCACACACACAGCCTTTTCTTGTACAGGAAATTTCTATATCTCCAATTTTTCACCAACCATCTCTGGACCTTTTCCACATTTTGTGAGCCTGGGTGACCAGAAATAATATCAACTGTCTAGCCTTAGTTAGAATATTATATCCTTAATGGCAGTGTAAAGAATGAGATTGAAGGAATTTTTAGTCACCACTGCACTTCATCTGTTCACAATGACTCATCTTGCACTACTTCGCACACCCCACAAGGGATTAGTTAGGTTAGAACTTAGACACCATTAAACATAGTTCAAATTATTTGTTCCAACACTTGGTATCTTGAACTTGGTTCTGTTCAGCACTGCATTTATTCCCTTGCTGGTCCTTCTATTGTTTGAATTTTCCTGTATGGAAAAAAAACTAAATAATTTTCATTTCCAAAAATGCCACCTCAGTGACAACTCATTTCTACAAACACCAAATGTGTGGGTTTCTTCTAGTAACCCTTTCCCTA
>NW_005842115.1:768272-776369 GCF_000455745.1 Alligator sinensis | reverse complement strand
GCCCCCCCCCCCAGGACACCATAAACACTTTTTTTTTTTTTAATGGAATCTTCTAAGAGACTATCAAGAGATTTCAGAAAAGAGCAAATAGGTTCATCTAAATTTACACTATCTACCACTGAACGAATATAAAAAACTAGAAAACTTTAAAAACAGGAACTATTTAATTCAACTTAGAGCAGCAATTCTCAACCAGGGTGCCACAGAGCCTGGACCTGAGAGAGAAGGTAAATGCTGGCTTCTCCATGCACTGGACACCTTGCACCTGCCCCACCTGCCCAACACCATTCCTTACAACCCCTCCTCCACCCACTCTGCCCTCACACCAGCCCTGGGACCATGGGAGGAGCATGGAAGCAGTGGAGCTGGAAAGCGCAGCTCCCATCCCCTGGCAGTCCCTGCACCTACTGCCCCTATGCTCTAAGCAGCATGCTCTGCCAGAGGTGGACACATGCTGGGCCACACTTTCATCCTACCTTTTTCCCCTACTGCACTCATGCTCCTGGGAGTGGTGTGAGGGGTCACAGATGCACATGGCTCCAATCACTGACGTTCACAACCTTGGAGGAGTAGCTGCAGTGGTAGGGAAGAGGCAGATCGCAGAAGGAGCTGGGCATGGCAGGGGTCTTTCCCCCCCCCCCCCCCCCCCCCCCCTTCACCTGGCACCAGCTTCTTCACCAGCAGTCACTGTCACTCCTTTTTGCCTCCTGCAAGGATAGCTACCTCCTTCAGGGGTCTAATGACCCACTCCCAAGCTCCCTAATTTGCCCTGCATAGCAACTACCTTGTCTTGCCTGTGCTGAGCACCAGGCACCACCCCTCCCATGCTCTCAAGGGTGCCTAACCCACCCTGCCACCTCATGAAATCCTTTTAAGGGTGCAGCGCTTACCTTCTTGCACCATGGAGCAAGAAATAAAAGTCTTTAAATGCAGCGCCACTGAATTCTAAAAAGTTATGGAGGGGTGCCTCAAGTCTAAAAAGGTTAGAACCACTGATTTAGAAAAACTAAGATGCCCATATTTTGAGATCTGATGGTAGCCATTTTAGATCAACAACAGTGCCCAAGGTTCAACAGCCAAAAGTTAAAGTTAATGCTGGGTAGTTGCTCCTGCCATTAGGAAAACAGTGGGCAAAAGTAAAAACTGTCAAGGATGTCATTCGTTACTGCCATTTTCTTGTGAAAGCTTGGAAAGACAGCAGCAGGCAGCGCTGAAGCTATTCACAATCAAACTGGGTCAAAAGGGAGCCTTAACTTCGTAAAGAATTCCAGCACCTTTTGAGATTTGACTTCATCAGGACCTTACCTTCAGATCTCGCTGACAAGCTCTCGAGTCCTCTCCCTAATTACTCACATTGGCCTCTAGCTACTAGGTAGGAAGGTAGGAGTCACAGTCCTGGCACCAGCTAGTCTTCGTAAGAACTACTGGATACTTACAGTTTTTCTAAGAGACAGACCCCACCAGGAACAGCACAATTCAAACTATTTACAAACTCATTAAATAGAGCCAGACAATAGCAGGTGGAAAGTCTGCCTGTAGTTATCTTTGACTAAATGGGAACAACTGGCTCTAATCTAATAGCTGTTCCAGTCTGTTGGGGTGTGCGAAGTGGGCTGTATTCGATTCAGATTTGGCCCAATTCAGGGGACAGTGATTCAATTAGTTGATTCAGATTACTGTCCTGATTAGATTCAGCTGAATCCAAATCTGAAGATTTGATTCCGATTTGGCAAGTCAGCGATTCAGCCATAGACAGATCTTCTTATGGGTTTTTTTGTTTGTTTGGGGGGGGGGCTGTTTTGTTTTGTTTTTTTACATACCTCACAGTACCTGGTGGAGCTCGTGAATGCTGAAATGCTGGGGCAGATGGAGCGTCCCACTGGAGGCTTCCAATACAATTCGGAGAGATTAATGGGTCTCCTGATTTGATTCAGATTCGGCCGCTGAATCTCCTCTAAATCGAATCAGTGACTGAAGTTTCGCACAGCCCTACCAGTCTGGTTTTAATGCACCAGAGCATATTTGAATCCATGCTTTTTAGTAAACTGGTTAAAAAAAAATAGCGCTTCATTTTCTAGGTAGCCATTTGAACCATTCCAGGTGGATTTAAACAAATTAAACAGCCATGTACATCTGTCCACTTGGACCAGGTACAGACATTACACTTGTGATCAGAAACCAGTCTATACCCATAACAGAAAAGAAATCCAGCACACAGACTGGTTTAAAAGTGGTGGAACCCAGTCTAAGATCCTCCCCCACCGCCAAAGGGGCAAACGTGTGTTTTGTTTGCTACTAGTCCAAATGATGCTGTTTACAGAAAAATGCATAGCTTAGATCAATTTTGCCTCAGGCTTTTTGAATGTCTGATCTAGCACTGAGGCTTAAACCATGTTTAAATCATTGCAAGTATTGTGTGTGTTGATGCCTGGAGACGACCACAAAGAACAGGTCTCTTGCATTGGCTGAAGATAACCTACCAACCATATAAATCCTTCTAGCATAATCACAAGGATAATTGGGAGTGTCATTCTTGGACCCATTTTAAAGGTAACGTACTTCCTAAACTTCCTCTTTCTCCCTACATGCCGCATTAAGTCAACCACCATGGTAAAACCCATGTTCCAGTAGTAAAAATAAAGAGAAATGACACTTAACAATTTATAATAAAGAAACCTAAAGTGCAATCATACTATAACGATTCACCTGTCTTAAAGGAACATAGCCAATTTTCAATTTCTCCTCCTTAAGCATTGTTTATTACCCAATCTTTATATTTAAGCAAAATAGGAAAACCTTAGCAGTTTTTCATTATTCCAGAGGAAAAAAGAGCAAAGACAAAGCACAGAAGTTAGAAACGTAGACAATTAAGGTGACATACGAAACTAAAGTTTGCCATTTTGGACATGAGTCATGGGATATAAATATAATCAATGGCAGGATTACAAAACTTGACATCCCCTGAGGCAATGTGATAAGGTGGTCAAATCTAATATTTAAATTTTAAGGATAAAGTATTTTAGTAGATAAAAATATTACAAATCCTCCAAGTGCAATACCCACATAGAAAATGGAGATTGTTTTCTCTTCTGTGGAATAATCGCTTCAAGCATCATTGCAGATCAACATCAAATGGATATACTAAAGAAAATAAGGTTGCCAGTATCCAAATGAGACAGCAGCAAAAAAATAATTTGCTGGGGGGGGGGGCGGGGAAATCTTACGCATTGTTTCAAACCCACACAGCACCGAATACAAAGCTATGCCAATGATTTTTATGGAATCCATCACAACATCCTGCCGTACAGTTTAGAACTACAATTAGTTCAAGCTGCACTGCCTTTGTATCCACTTGCAGGAAGAGAGCCAGGTGCCTTATACCTCCAAGATTAAATTTACAGAAGAAAGAGGGGATGTTATTAGTATGCTGGCGCTCTACCAAAAATCACTCACGACTCAGTTGCAATTATGCTGTCATACACTGTGTCAGCATATTATCTGTAACCTCCAAGAGATACAGTAAACAGCTTTGTTTTCACATACACCGGAAATTATTGCAGAGGCAAACTATGCATTTTTCTATTCACTACCTTATTAAGTCTTACAGGGTTTTCAGAGACTGAACTGCCAGGACACTAAAGTGTGAGCTTTCGTGTCACAACTCAACAGGTACAACACGCGTAAAATGCTTAAAGCTTGCAGAAAAAGTTTCCCACAGAACAGATTTCAAAGGATTCAAGCAAGATCTGCATGAACTTTCCTATACAAAATGCACCTTATTTTGAAACAACGTATAAACTGAGATTTTCAAATTTGAAAATTAACCTGATATGCATTTTGGACATTTAAGAAATCGAAACAGCTAGCTGACAGTATATTTCATGAAGACAGCCACAAATACCACAGCCACGTTCGAAGACTTTGCATAAGAGTCTACGATGGTAAATTTTGGGGCAGGTTAACAAAATATCATAAGTAAGAACCACAACATTAAAAAGGGTGAGTAAAAGATAACTACTTCCCTAAATTCTTTAGGTCATTAAAGAACCGTATTCTGATGACCTTCATGTTTTTACTTGAGAATAAAATAGTTCACTCTTCATGTATTTTTAAAAAATACAAATATAAATTTTAAGCAAAAAGATGCAATATTCAAAAAGGTTGGTTTTTAAAAATTAAGCCTGTTTAAAACAAAATCTGGATTTAATGCAAAATATTATAGTTATAAAGCCATAATATAACTTAATACATTTAAATGATCAGGTTGAAATCATGAACTTCCATTAAAAAAGCCAAATCACAAGCTATGTGCTTTTCTGTGCAAAAAAAAAAAAATGAACCAAGGGAAGAATAGTTAATTTTTGAGGTCCAACTTAAGTATGGTCTAATGTATAATGTATGGCATTAAAGGCTTGATCCTGTGGAAAAACCAGGGACCTTGATACCAGATGAAACAATTTGGCAAAAGTCCCCAGAAGCAAAATAGGACCCAGCCTTCAACTCCAAGATACACCAGCATGCATCTCATCAGGATCTGCCATTAAGGCATGTTAGTTGGATACTCCCATTTTACAGCTACTCCCTATCACTGCTTTAAATGGTTCAGTTTTCAAACTCATGTAGGAGGAGGTTTATGTTTTCAAAGCATTTTGGAGTGTTTTAAACAAAAATAAATTGTATATGTATTTTTGTGCATTTATCTAAATTCTAGTTGTTATCTTAATACAGTGCATGACAAAGAATATGGGGAAAAAAGTTGGTCGCTGCTATTTACTAGAAAGCTAAATCACCATTCTTTCCCATATTCTAAAATTATAAAAAGGTCACATTAATCTAAAAATGTTAATGTATATAATTGTTTAAATAAGTGCAAAATGCATGTCAGCCTCAGCTTCCTGCAGCAAAAAAGATGTACCATATCTGGTGTAAGAGCCATTTAAGCGTACACCTGTGTGGCTTTTGTGTTTATGTCAAACAACTGGAACGCACATTTCTTTACAAGTAAAAAATGGAAAGCTATTTTTAAAAATTGATGATTATTTTAATTAAGTCAAAGTAGTATAACTGTCCTGGGCTACATCCATTATGACAAACCTTGGTTAATTAACTCAAACATCTAACTAAATATACCTTTGTTAAAAATAAAGAGAGCTAACGTTTAGCAAGCCCCACTAGGCTGGGATACTGTTTAAAGAGCTTCTGTTTCATACTGTATCCATTTACTTTTATATGTGGTTTATGTCTGTTAACATAAGCCCTGCTGAAGGACGGCATGAATCAAATAAAAGAACGTTTGCTACAGGGTCAGGGACCAGGGACCAAACAAACAGGTAAAAACAACCGGAGTTTGTTTTCACAAATTTTTCTTTTGTTATTGAAGAATTATTTACCAAAAGCAAAACCCTCTGCACATTCCCATCTTATAAATCATACTTTGAATCAATAGCCTAGCACACCTAGAATTAGGCCATTTGAACAGATAAAAAGAAGAGTCTCAAACCACCTGTTAATGTTGGAAAACCCAACTGTACTTGGTCGCTCTACAGAGTACAAAGCCAAATAATAACTTCTTAAGACAGAAAGAGCTGATTAAAAAGCAAGCAAAACAATATTATATGAAAACAGACCTCTATGCTTCAAATCAAGTATTGCAACTCTGAAACCCAAGATGAAAACTTGACTTGTGCTTAGATTTGTTGTATTAACCTCCTGACAGATAATCCTAATACCTTGCTCACCGAAATCCAAGTTGACTTTAAATTTAAAGATGACTCCCCTACAATAATTAAGATTATATACATGGAAAATCATATATCCGTTAGTTTCCCACCCCCCTTGCATAGCTCCCTTCCGGTAAGTATATGGGAGCTGCTCTCCATGCTGCCTGGCTGCCGTGTATGCACCCCGCAGCCTGATCACCCTCCTCCTGCTCGCCCCAGCCTCAAGCAGTTCCTTTCAGGCTGGAACTCTGATAGCCTGCAAGGGGAACCTGACATTTAAAAAAGAAAATCTGTGATAGTCTTTGCAACACGCCCCCCCCCCCCCCCCCCCCTCTTTTTTTTTTTTTTTTTTTTTTTTTTTTTTAATAGTTGCAACCCCAAATGGGGTCATAACCCCAAGTTTGGGAACTACTGGAGTACAGAGGACAGGTTGCAGGTGTCGTTCCCTCCCCCTACATGCCCCTAGCCCCTACCAAATGAGCCATTCCAGCCTGAGCAGGTAGTGGCTCTGCTCCACCTTCAGCCCAAAGCCTGGTGCCAAAGTCAGAGCTGAGTCACCACCTGGTCTGGGCAGTTACCCAAATCGAAGACTATTTAAGTAACTCCCCTCCTACCCCATGTTGACAGGGGAAAACAACTTGTATTCAAGTAAATATGGGAGCTAAGTTTTATTGTATCCACATAAAAGTGGTTGTACTGAAAAGCATCAGTAAGATAAGCAGAATGCTGTCATCTTTAGGATATGAACATTTGTTGTTAGTCCTCTCCAGTGCCATTTAGTCAAAACACAGTAGTTAGCCAAGTAATTGACAGTATATTTTGGCATAGTTTCAATTTCAGTAGGAATAAAAATTAAAAAAAATAAAAAAAATCAGCACTAATCCATATTAATTCTCTTTGCTTAATTCCTAGATTTTACTAAGCATTCAATAACAAATTAGCCACATTAAACATCTGTTCCTTGCTATAGCTTATATTAAGTGGAGGCTTCCTTTCCAAAACTGTGCAACACCTAGCATAGCAAAGCCTAAAATTGAGCTGGGCAATTCAGGTACAATCAAGTTTTTATTTAATACATTTTAAATAAAAAATTGACTGTAACTTAAGTTGTACATGCATACATATATATGTACATAATCCATACATAGACGCACGCATATGCACACAACCTGAAGTATGGCTTGTGTACACAAAAGTGTATTTCCCATAAAATACTGATAATCAAGATTAAACACTTTGGTCTTGTACTTTAAGTGCAAGGGTCCTCTGCTGAGTTATCTGCTGACTAATGATTACAACGAGCGGTAAATTTTTATTGCAATTGCTAGCCCTGCAGGGCCAATCATAAGAGAGTGAATTTGTTTTTTTCTCCAGTTTGAATTATTAAGTTTCACTTGCAGAATCTTTATTGCCAGATATGGAGGGGGGTGTGTGTGTGTGGGGGGGGGGGGGGGGGCAAAAAAAAAAAAAAAAAAAGAGCTTAATGACACATACAAGTTTCTGCAGGGAGAAAAACCACTTTTTTGGCAAAAATTGTCAGCATGCAAGAGTTCATTCAGTTTCTCCAAAAAGAAACACATCACCTATTGGAGAAAAGCTTCCAGGTTTGACACCTGATAGATCTGCCCTGCAAAACAAACTCTATTGCAAGAATGAACGTAGGCTTCCGCTAAATTCCTCCAGGATCTGGAAGAATCAAGTAGCAAGTAGAGGAGCACCGATATAATCGGTCCATATCATATTGGCACCGATAAAAGGAAAATTGACACTATCAGCAATCAGCATTTTTTTGCACAATGTGGCCAATAATGTCATTGATAAACGCCGCATTCATGTGTGCAGCCAGAGCATGCACATGGGCAGGAATGAAGACCAGCTGCTTAGAGAGCAGCGTCCAACCAGCAAGTCTGCAGGGGGAAAGGGCTTAGAGGAAGGAAGGGGCATGGGGGGGGGGGGCAGATCAAGGCCCCCATGGTGAGGGAGGATGTGGGGTTGCGGGACTGGGGAAGGGGCAGGGGTAGGCACTGCCCATCCAGAGTGGGGCAGAGCAGAGCTGCTGGCAGCTCATCTAGGGTGTAGGGGGCGGTAGGCCCCACTGCTATGTGCACCCCCGGAGGAGGCATGGGGGGCACGTGCCCACTGGATTTGTGCACCGGGCAAGGGCAAGCTGCCGACTACGGGCTTGGGGGCTGCGCTGGCCTCTTCCTGGCGGGGGAGCTGGGCTGGGACTGCGCTCAAGCCGGGCGGCGGTCGTGCTGGGAGGAAGGCTACTGGATGGCTACATCAAATTTCAGGATGACTGTAGGCCACCCTGTAGCCTCCCCTCCCAGTGTCACCACCACCTGGCCCTACCCTGTTCCCGCTGGGAAGAGGCCAA
>NW_005842115.1:748480-768262 GCF_000455745.1 Alligator sinensis | reverse complement strand
CCCACAGAATGAGCCACCCACAGCTGTGCCCCACACCCTGTCCCAGCCCCACTCTCTCCCTCCCTCTGGGGGTTTCAATCCATCCCCCACCTCCCCCAGCCTGACAAGCCAGATGCTGCTTTCCAAACTGCCAGGCTGCATAATCGGCAATCTAATCAGTATCAGAGGACTCTGGTCTGTGGAAGGTGTACGGGGGGGAAGGGGCGGAATGAGCCACCCACAGCTGTGCCCCACACCCTGTCCCAGCCCCACTCTCTCCCTCCCTCTGGGGGTTTCAATCCATCCCCCACCTCCCCCAGCCTGACAAGCCAGATGCTGCTTTCCAAACTGCCAGGCTGCATAATCGGCAATCTAATCAGTATCAGAGGACTCTGGTCTGTGGAAGGTGTACGGGGGGGAAGGGGCGGCATTCGCCCCAGATCAACTCCTCCATGGGAGAAGGAGAGCAGCTGCTGCCCCCACCCCCAGCCTTCCCAAGAGCAGAGACATCCCAATTTAGATAAGGTAAGACCACGGGGCACTGTCCAGCTGCTCCACTCCCCTCCCTGTCTGGTGCAGGGCAGCGGTGTGGGACTTTGCAAAGGCTGCAAAGTCACTAATGCAAGTTTGAGTTTGCTGTTCTGACAACAAAAAATAGTATGATTTTTAGTAAGCCAAGTCAAATTAGATCTGAAAGATTAAAAAAGGAAGCCACACATGAAAGGTGACAATGTAAAATGGTCAACACAGAACTGCATCATGTAAGAGTAAACATTCAGTTTTCTCAATTATGTAAAAGCAAACTGCTACAGCAAAGGTATCTTGATCAGAAGAACTTTATTCTTTTCAAAGTATTCCTGCAGGTCTAAAGAGAAAAGCTAGAACTGACATCTAATCTAGTGTTTTCAAATCAACTTGGTGATAGCATTCACCAAGGAATTACTAATAACCCACCTTGGTCTCCCCAAAAAAGTATGGAGTCAGTAAAGTTATTTTTTTCTAAAAGCTAAACTGATCTTCAGCACTGAGCAAGGAGAGATGTCAGGACTAAGAGTGCATGAACTATTTATATCAAAGCCAACAATGAACAGGTATTATGAATGTAAACTTGAACCTGCAACATTTGTATTTGAACCCATCACCTGACTATCTTCACATGGTTTCATTTTTAATTTAAAGATTTTTTTTGCACATCCTGATGCTTTTTTGGTTTTGTTTTTTTAATCTTTGGAACGTATACAGCAACTGGTCAAACTGAAGAAAGGTCCAGAAAGGAAAACAAAGCTCTCAGCTCCCTGAAACCTCTCTGCTGGGATGCCTACCAAACATGGACAGCGGTCACACTTCTGGAGGTACTGAAACAACGATCATGTTGCCTAATATCGTCTTGTATGCCCCCAGCTGTCAAGTTTTCTTCTGTTGGCTCTTCTCCTATACTTGGGTTGTAGGCTTTGTTCTGTGCTTGTAAAGTGCTTAGCACAGGAGACCAGGCTACAATTAGAGCTCAGAGGCACAACATGCTACAAATAAATAGATGTAGCAGATTGCAAGCAAAAAGAACAGAACCCCAATCTAGATAGTCACCTATCTGCACTTTGAGTTTTAAAGCTTTTGTCTGAGATGTCAATAGGAATAACTGTTTACCATCCAAAAGGTAATAGCAGCAATGAATTCTGGTTCATTTTTCCTTTTTAGTCTCCAATAGGATGGAATTCACCCAGGGAAAGTTCATGTAAGAAGTCTTTTACTCACTAACTAAACTTGCTTTAATAATACTGAAGAGTGATTCTGAAAGGCTACTATTTCAACATTTAAGCAGACTAAGCGGGTGATTCAACAGATTTCAAACAGTGCACTTTAAAAAGGTGATATTTGAGGTCACTTAATGATATAAGTAACACTTAACAAAAATTCACATAAACCCTGCAGGGTGAAGTGCAGGGCTTGCTGTATTTCAAAACTGCAACACCAGCTCAATCAACTCCTGGCAGACACACACATTGTGTAAGCATCCTCTTTTCAATCTTGCACAGAGGGTCAGCATTAGACTTTCACATCAGATCTGCAAGTGCTTTCAAAGTAGAATTTTGACTGAGAAACCCAGTACAAAGATAATAACTTTTCAACTTCATAAACCTCTACACCAAACTCAACGTACAGTATTTTATAACACTTTCACAAGAGCATAATATAAAAGAAAAACACAAAGCAGAAAGACAGCAAAGCAACTCCATCCCCCCAACAAAAACTTGTACTGACACATTGGAAATGATGTCCCTTTGGAAGGAGCAGCAGCCAGTCCAATACTTGTATTAGTTAACACAAGCAAGCACAAAATTCGGAAGTTGCTTAGCTACTGTACACACAATTGTTTGCTACCTGACTAGCAACAATCTAGTTATTAAGACAGCACTGGTCACTTATTTTGCTGTTCACACAGCTCAACATTCACAATGTAAATTGAAGGGACTTTTAGATCATTTTGGTTCAGCTGAAAAGAGGAAGGATTTTCTTCCTATAAGTAAATGTGAAAGGACTCAAGTGTGTATGTGGAGATGACACATAACAGTCCTCCGCTCAGTCCACTGCCTACTTCTGTCCAAGTCCAGATGGTATCAGCAAAGTTTGGGCTGAGCAGGATGTTCCCTTCTCACCAAACTTGAATTCCCATTGCTAGAAGTCTGTGCCTATTCCCTAGCAAGGCACAATCCCAGGTCTGTGGAAGTTGTGTATTTCTGCAGTCTTACACTCAGTTTAAGACACTGCAGTTAGGAGCACATATTGACTTTTCAATATTGTATGTGGTGACCTTCAAAAAGCCAAAAGAATATATATACAGATATATAATTTAACTCATGCCAAAGCATAGAAAGGTAATAGCTCTATTCAGCAACACTGAGCCCTCTGCAAGTTTGCCTCAAGCTCAGAACTAAGAGACTGCCTTCATTTCACATTTCCTTCCTTCTAAAAAGTTGAGTCATATCCTTAAATTTAGTTTCCTTTTTAGAAAGCTATAATAACTACATTAAAGTGGGGGCGGGAACCCACCTATTTAAGAGTCTGGTGCTCTGGTGAAAATGTCACTAAGGGCCACAGCGCAACTCCCAGTCTCATTTCCTATGCATGTAAAAATCCTGGGGCATCATTACATAAATTAGTGTTCTTCCAACAGAGGCAGGGGAGGTAAAACCACCGACTTAGAAGACAGAATCTATGAAAGCTCTTTTATGGGTAACCAGAGGTTCAAAGTATTTACATGAAATCACCAATTCCAAGAAACCCGTTTGCACCATTGGTGAAGGGAAACGGAGCTGTGGGGCAGGTGGTGCTATTACAATTACAGGGGCATGATGACAGCATTCTTCTTGGATCTGTGCAAGCGTCCTTTCAGAGGAATCAAAGCACTTCTTACAAACTGATCTTGACAAAATAGGGCAAGATGCTACTTCCAAAAGATTACACGTACTTCACATTTTATTTGTTTCTTCCACTCAGTGTGGAATTTTAGGACAGGCAATAATATGAGTTCAATTAATAGACTTTCCCTAGGCATAAACAGTGCCAGAATCAGCAAAACCACAGTAAAGATGAGGGGGCGGGGGGGCAGATAAGTCCAGATCAGGACACTGCATGTATTCAGAATGATCAGGGGGAAGGATTAAAGTGATTTTATGCCCTGGCCACAGAGATGGCTGAACTGTGAAACAAGAGAGCTTTTTCAGCATAAACAAACTTAATCCCATCTACACCACAGATTAGCCATGTTCTCACAAACCAACTTCTTCATAATATGGATTTCCACCAAGGCTTTAGTAATATTCACAAGCAGACTGTAACAGGATTCCAGCCTTTTGCCACACAGCTTGTAATCAACTCGGACACAAGCAGCTGTGGAAGCTTACAGCTTAGCCAGGTTCAAAACGGGACTGAACAAATGTCTGGAGGAAAAGTGCATCAATAGCTACTGGCAGACTGAGCATGGGAGTTAGGGGTATAATCTCCGAATCAGAGTTTCCTAGTCCCTAAATGCTGGAAGCTGCAAGCGGGAGAAGAAGTGACAAAAACCCTGGTCGTACCCTGTTCACTCTCCCTCAGCATCCACTGTGCAACAGGATACTGGGCAAGATGGACTTGTGGTCTGACTTATCAAAACAGCAGCTCTTATGTTCTTAACCTCTGATCTGGTGCTTGGACTGACAGCCAATGAACATGGAACAGTCAGCTTAAATCACGGACCCTCTGAGGAAGACATCAAATTGCACTGCAAAGTCCCAAATCCTCTATTAACGCCAGGTAAGGACCCAGGTCTTCTACAAAAACAATAAATGAATGCCAGGTGTGGATAAGCCAACAACGTTTATGTGCATGAGTTAGTGAAACTGGCATAGTTAACACTACTTTAACTGGAATTTTAAAAGTCCCTTAAATATTTGTTCGGGTCAGACAGATTTTCAAAACAATGATGCAGAGTGATCAGACAGTATACCAATAACTTTCCATTGAAGCACTGACAATTTATTGAGCGACCTACATCTTTTTGTGAAATTCAAGACACAGCTTAAGTGGAATCACGTACAAGTTCCTGGCAGACTGACCCTGGACAGCACCCCCAGGAGAACTGCATGGTAGTTCTGCCCCAGAGATGCAAGTTCTGGAGGCCTAGGGTCCAAAATAAGTGTTTCAAGAGAACACACATTTACCAATACAGCAGAAATGTTGCATTTAAGCCAGACTGCATGGAGATGGCTAGGCACGCTAACAGCATTAAGCAACAGAAGCACCAGAGCTGTGATAAGCAAAACTGTTAACATTTAAGATTACCTCTAGTAGTACAGTATTAAAATAGTTGATGCCATAGAGAAACAGAGATTGAAGATGAAAAAATGGAGACAACAGAAGTGAAACTCCAAAACACTTGTTTTCAACTGACAAGTGGCAATCTCAATCTCAAGTAAGAAAGGTGTCCTAAATAAAAGCCAAAAGTGTCAGGGAAGGACAGAGTAAAATGGAAGAGTTGAATTATGTGACCCAAAATAAAACTGGGGCACAACCCCAACTTTGTATATGGCCTCACTCATTTGTCATCCATCTTTTGGTACCTGAAGTGACAGACAGTACACACTCCACCCAATTGGAAGGGAGAAACAGCAAAGGTTAAGGGCAACAACATTCATAAAATAACTAGCTGATGTAGTAACAGCAACAACAGAAAAGCAAAAAACCTCCCAATAAAAGCCAAAGATGCTTTCACATGAGAAGTCCAGTTCAAGGTTGCCCCCCCCCCCCAAAAACAACAAACTTTAAGACCTATGGGGGAGGCATAAGGAATTCTTCACAAAAGTGTGCAAACACACTAAGAAAACAAGGAAATTTGTGAAACATAAGATAAGGAAGTTGCAAAGTAAGCCATTTTAATAATAATAATAAAAAGAATAAAACAACAGTTCAAATATTCAGCTATCACTGTTTACCACACTGCTACATGCACTGAAGGAAAAAATAATATTTCCCTATACACTATTTTCTCACAAAAACAATGTAAAGGAATATTCACCTTTCCATTTTTGATGACGGTACTTAAGATTATCTTGTCTTCCAACAGTATTATGATAACATTACTATAGTACCTTAATTTAAGCCAAAGTTTTTTGTTCATTCATAACAAAAATGTATCACAAAAATGCAACACGATCTACAATCAGTCACTTCATTGAGCATAGCAGCCATAAAGGACCAAAACAAATGTTTCAAAAATGCCCAAATGTAGAATCAGGAAACAATTTGTTGCCCTAATTTTAAAATGTAATGCTTCCCATTTAAAGCAAGCTTTTGATCCATCAAAGAAGCGGGGGGGTTTTTTGCATGTAAAGGCAATCAAATCCTGAACACTTCACATATTCTGAACAAACTAAACTTGTTTAATCCTCTTCAAGATTGTTAAGCACATGTTCTAAACAAGATATTTTTAGTTCTCCTTTTTGAACATTACACACAAAAATGTACCAGCCCACAAAGCCATTTTTTCGTACTGCAACACTAACACACAAAATTTAAGGTGACCAAACATACCATATAAAACCTCAATGTGAATGTCAGCTTCAACAATGTAAAAAGGTTTTCTAATAGCTGTTATATTAATTACTATTGGAAAACTATATAAACTGATGAAAGAGCTATTGTCCCTATCAGAAAGATGCATAAAACTAGATGACAGGGGGAGCAGGGAAGGGGAGCAAAACCTGTCTTACATTTTTAGCAACTCCTCTTTGCTGGAAGAGATTTAAGTTATTTAAACAAGCACTTTGGGGTAAGCATCTATTTTTAAACCCACTTCCAGGAAACTGAACATTTTAACTACAGGCTTTACATTAAAGCTCAAATTATTGTATGAGAAATAGTAACTTTTTATTTAGGTCCTTTTCACATTAGTTGGCATAAGTAGATTTTCTCCTGCCAGTATTTCATGTATGGAAGAACAATTTTATGTGTTTTGAGACTAGTAGGAGTGAGTGCCACAGTTCATTTCACTTATTTTGTTTGAAAATTATGCTTAATTTTATTTTATCATGATAGTGTTTCCTCTTTGATTCACTGTACTCATCCCTTGTCTGACTTGACCGTAAATCAGCTGTTTTTCAACGTGCTGCTTTCTGTAGTCAAATTGGTCACTACAATCTCTCACCTGCACTGGATAGATTTAGAATTACATAAATCCACACACTGAGGTCATAGAAAATTAGGGTTGGAAGGGACCTCCAGAGGTCATCTAATCCAACCCCCTACTTGAAGCAGGACCATCCCCAACTAGATCATCCCAGCCAAGGCTTTGTCTAGCCAGGTCTTAAAAACCTCCAAGGATAGAGATTCCACCATCTCTCTGGGTAACCTGTTCCAGTGTTTTACTACCCTCCTAGTGAGAAAATTCTTCCTAATATCTAACCTAAACTTCCCTTGCTGCAACTTGAGACCATTGCTCCTTGTTCTGTCATCTGCCAGGGAGAACAGTCTAGCTCCATCTTCTTTTGAACCCCCTTACCTTGACCTACTGGCAACACTCCTACCAATGCAGCCCAGTATGCCATTAGTCTCCTTGGCAATAAGGGCACACTGCTGGGTCATATTCAGCTTCCTGTCCACTGTAACCCACACATCTTTTTCTGCAGAGCCGCTGCCCAGCCAGTCAGCCCCCAGTCTGTACCAGTGCATGGGATTGCTCCGTCCTAAGTGCAGGACTTTGTACTGGTCTTCGTTGAACCTCATGAAATTCTTTTTGGCTCAATCCTCCCCTTTGTCTAGATCTCTCTGAATCCTAGCCCTACCTTCCAGCATATCTACTGCTCCCCCCAGTTCGGTGTCATCTGCAAACTTGATGAGGGTCCACTCTATGCCATCTTCCAGATCGTTGATGAGGACACTGAACAAAACCGGCCCCAATACGGACCCCTGGGGCACTCCGCTTGATACCAGCTGCCAACTAGACATTGAGCCATTGATTAATACAATCTGAGCCCAATGCTCTATCCAGTTTTCTATCCGCCTTACAGTCCATTCATCCAACCAACCCATACTTCCTTAGCTTGCCCATGAGAATATTGCGGGAGACCATACCAAAGCTTTGCTAAAAATCAAGCTACACCACATCTACCAGTCTCCCCACATCCACAAAGCCAGTCATCTCATCACAGAAGGCTTTCAGATTGGTCAGGCATGACTTGTCCCTGGTGAATTCATGCTGACTGTTCCTAATCACCTTCTTCTCCTCCAAGCTCTTAGAAATGGATTCCTTGAGGATATGCTCCTTGATTTTTCCAGGGGCTGAGGTTAGGCTGAGTAGTCTGTAGTTCCCTGGATCCTCCTTTTTCCTTCCTTAACTATGGGCAAAATTTTTGCCCTTTTTCAATCGTCTGGGACCTCTCCTGATCACCATCAGTTTTCAAAGATGATGGCCAATGGCTCTGCAACCACATCAGCCAACTCCCTCAGCATCCCATCTAGCCCCACAGACCTGTATATGTCCAGCTTTACTAAATCTCTAACCTGTTCTTTCACCACTGAGGGCTGCTCACCTTCTCCCCATACTGTGCTTCCAGGTACAGTAGTCTTGGAGCTAACCTTGCCTGTGAAGACGGAGACAAAAAAGGCATTGAACACTTCAGTCTTTCCTGCATCCTCTGTCACTAGGTTACCTCCCACATTCAGCAACGGACCTACACTTGCCCTGATCCTCCTCTTGTTGCCAACCTACTTGTAGAAACCCTTGTTACCCTTCACATCCTTTGCTAGCTGCAACTCCAACTGCTCTTTGGCTAACTTGGAAGAATGGAAAACAGAAAATTGACGGAGCATAAGAGACCCATAAAAAGCCGAGATAAAACCAGAAGATAGCAGCTAAGGCTCTCATGTTGTTGTTTAAAAAAAAAAAAATGTTTCCCCAATACAACTCTTTCTACATGAAGTACCTCCAGGTCAAAAAAGTACCACATTCTCACACTTTCCCTTCCCTACAAAAATAAACCTCCCAAAGTTGTGGTGCATGTTTTAAGCAGGGAAACTGTTTTCTTAATTTCTGGAGATGCTTTTATAAAGGATGCCAAGATGGCAGTGGCCTGTGTTAACCCTCTCACAACCCTAGGTATTGCTTGAGCAAGTGAGCTATTAGTAGACTCTTCATGAGGCTTGTGATGTGGAAACAACACATTCTTTACAGGAAATTATTTAAAGAACTAAGAAAGAAAGAAAGAACTAAAAAACGAACACTCTTGCAACTAACCTTGCAAGGGTCTGGGGCATAATCTTGGGTGACACACAGCAAATCTTCCTAGAATCAGGAAGTGTCCAGAAAAATGTGGCATCCCAGGAGTTTGGGCGAGGCAGCTGGCACTAGGAACTTCCTGGACACAATGCTCCCAGGAGAACTTACTCTGTCACAGTCAACCACGACTCAGGAAAAAATGTAGCCCCCCCCTAAATTCTCCCTTCCAAAAACAAGGTGTGTATTTTATTTGGGGGTGTACTGTATGCAAGAAAATATGACAATACTGAACTGTCTCCCCTGTGTTCAGAGTCAGCCATCAGAATCTAGCCATCTTAGTATAAAATAAGTTTTACAGAACAGAATTACCCCAGTCACTCCAATAGGTGTGGTTGTCTGATAGGTGTATGCACACATATATGGTGTGAAAATTCATTAATTAGTGAGTGGAAAACTTTCACTGAAAAGCCTAGTGGTGTAACTTCTGCCTAATTTAATCTTTCACTTAAAATACTTTGTAGCCCTTCTAGCTGCAAAGACAACCTTCTGAATATCAACTGAACACAAACGAACGCGGGGTTGCCTTTGCTTCCCAGAGACATACAGTAAAAGCTCTGGTATCTGGCATCGCCTGGGAATGGGGGATGCCGGTTAATCAAATATGCTGGGTCCGGTGCACCAGGGCTTTCACTGACCCTGGCATCAGTGTGCTGGATGACAGGAAGGGGGTCCCGCACAGGCTGCATTGCCCCGGACTGTGGTCCACAAGGGAGAATCACAGCATGTGGGACTCAGCTCACGGCAGCAAAACCGGAAATGGGACTTCCGGTTTCACTTTCCCCACATCTCTCGGAAGGAAGATTTGTATTGATAGATGCCACTTAGTGGAGCTTTCCGGATGGTAAAGTGCCAGATAACACAGCCTTTGCTAACTAAAAATGTCTCCAGATCAGGGGTGGGCAATTATTTTGGGCACTTACTGAGTTTTGGCAAGCCATCAAGGGCCACATGACAGGCAGCCCAGGGCAGATAAATATTAATTTTTTAAATTTTTTAGGGGCCCCGCAGACCAGAATAAATGGCCTGGCAGGCCACATTTTGCTCACCCCTGCTCCAGGTGCTGATGCTCACAGCTCTACCCAGTTTAACAGAACAAAATTCACAAGCTCTAGGTCAGTTGCATACCAGCCAAACCACAAAAATGAAATTGTTACTAGAGGTGCACTGATACATTGGTCCCATATCGTATTGGCACCAACAGAAGGAAAATTGACATTATCGGCAATTGGCTTTTTTTTTGGCTGAAGTGCCTGATAACGTCACCGATAAATGCCATGTGCATGCACACAGCCATAGTGCAACACACAGGTGGCCAGGAGCACAGCCTGGCAGCATGGAGAGCAGCGCCGGCTGGTAAGTCTGTTGTGGGGGAAGGGGCGTGGGGGAAGTTAGGGGCGTGGTGGTGGGAACAGACCAAGGTCCCCACAGTGAAGGAGAGAGTGCGGCTGGAGCAGGCACTGGCACTGCACAGCCAGGGTGGGGAAGGGCACAAGACAGATCTGTGGGTGGCTCATCCAGGGGACATTGGGAGAGGGGAGCGGCTCCTGCTGCTGCACACACCCAGGAGGCACATGGAGGGCATGTGCCCCCCCAGATCTGCACGCAGGACAAGGGCAGGCTGAGGCCGGGGGCAGCACTGCACTCTTCCCTAGGGGTGTCTGCGCTTGGGGCGGGAAGCGGCAACACTGGGAGGGGGGGGCTACAGGGTGGTCTACAGCTACCCCAAATTTTGCCACAGCCCCCCTCCCAGTGCTGTCGCCAGCTGCCATCACCAGGGGACACATGCCCCCTATGCCTGCCCTGAGGTTGTGCACAGTGGCAGGAACCAATTCCTGTGCCCCCTGGAAAAGCCTCTCGCAGCTTCATCCCATGCCACCAAGGCAGTGCCTGCCCCACTCCCTTCCTCACCATGGGGGCTTCAATTTGTCCCCCCCCACACACACCTCTTCCCTCCCACCACAACACACTTACCAGCCAGATGTTGCTCTCCAGGCTGACACACCACATATCAGTATTGGCCAATATGGCTAGTTATAAATCAGCCATTGGTATCAGCCCAAAAAATCTCTATCAGTGCACCCCTAATTGTTACTCATGCCTGTTTTAATCAGGTGCTTCTACATAAAAAACAGTAAGATGAGTAGAAGAAACAGAAGGCACTAAGTTATTTGTGAAGAAAACAGGCCAATCCAATCTGAAAGCAGAGGATACAAGTGGCTTCTTACCCCTACTTCCTTTGGCACTTTAGAAAAAGAATAAGGAATGGATCAAAGACAACTGGTGGAGATGCAGCTTCCCACTCCCCAGCAGGAGCCACCCAGCTGGAGGAAAGGGGTAAGAAAGACTGAAATCTCTTGTTCAAAAGTTTTATCAGGTTATGTGTCAGACTAGACAAAAGCTAGAGATTGGAACTGAATCACAATTCAACTACTAACTCTAGGGGGAAGGGGGAGCGGGCTAAATCAAACACTCAAAAGTCAGGAAGTGCTAGAACTAAGGCTTCCTGTTTAATCTTAATTCAGTCCCCTTGTGCAAGCATATCATGCTATTTTTTTTTCTGTTTGTGTCCAAGGACCAGGCAGGCAGACATGATTAAAGAAGCTTGTATTCTTTCCTCACTTCGAGAAAGTTGGATAATAAATTAAAAATGAAAGCGGATTACAGGAGAAAGGATTGTGTTCTGTTCACGGTGGCTGCATTCTTCCTTGGGGAAATGCATCCTATCCCCACCTCTTCACCTCTTCTAAGATACTGAGCAAGTTTTTTGTTTTGTTTTTTTACATAAGGCTTTTGAAGGATTGGTTCGTCATTGTCCAGGTACCTGACATGAGATGCTCAGGGTCTGATGTGCATAAATGGTAAGCACTCACAGCTGCAACTGAAGTCATTTGGAGCTAAACGGTCAAGTGATACAATGCTAAGCATCCCCCCAAAATCAGGTTTAGACATTTCAAATTAGACATCCCAAATCAGAAGTTTTCAACCTTATTCCCTCTTCCTCCACTCCCTATCTACACCATGGGAATTATACCAGTTCGTCACCTCAGAGCAGAACCATGTAGATACAAAGTTAACAGCTGTACATTACTGATTCCATTGTCATGAGCACCACAGAAAAACCCAAGAGGAAACTGCAACTTCGTCTTCAGAGCAATGTTTGAATCAAGTCGGAAGCTCAACTGTTAACAAGAGCCTACCAGCCCATTTTGCTCACGTGGTTAAGGCACAGCAGTTTATGTAGCCGACAGCACATAAGGAAGAGACGTAGCTAGATCACATTTGGCTTCCTCCAGCTCCTTCAAAGGATCGGGTACCAATGTAGAGCTGGGGAAATCGACAGAAGTAGGGAAGGGACTTTAGTACAAGTCCAGAGCAATGACTGAACTCGTACCTTGAGGGCCTCAACCACTTTGCCAGCACATCCCTATGTTGGACAAGACAGCTGGAAGTTGTGGGGCCAAGCATTAAACAAGAAGAACAAAGGAATAGAGAGGATGATCAGTATGTAAGCATCAGCTCCCTTGTGCGGTGAATAAGGCAAGAGTCTTGCGGGGGCAGAAACAGAATGTGACCATGTCTTTAAAGAGACAGCACTGTCCAGAAAACCTTAACTCTGACACACCTTAATCCTGAAGGACTAGTCTTTATCAGGACAAATTAAGTTTACAGAGTCCACTTGTCCGTTTCCCAGTTCTTAAAAGTAAATCAAAAAGCCAGCAAGTCTATTCTGCGAGGGTCCTACGTGGTTTGTCAACAGCACCGAACCCTTTAGCTCCAAAAAGCAGACCTCTTGACACTTGAACTACAGACTTGTTAGCAAATTTAACCAATATTTGATGACATTAAAGGAATAGCAAGACTTGCATATTTCATTCCAGCATGCATAATCTGCAGTCGGACCCAAACACATCTCTGCCCCTCCCTGCCTCTCTGTCAGAGTGCCACAGTCTCCACTCATGCTTCTCAACTAAGTTGCACCCACTCCAGTTCCTTGCCCTATTTCTTTTGTCCACCTTAGTCAGACTCCTGTCTGTACCCAAGCTGCTTGTACGGGCTCGCTCTCCTCTGCCGCGTGTTCTGTAACGCACTTACTCCCGACTTCTTTTTTCATCTAGTCTCTGATCTAAGTGTGCCAACTGGCTCCCAATCCAAACTCCTCCACTGACTCCCAGTTTCTGTAGAAACCAGTTCCAGCCTCCTTACCTCTGCCCCCAGTCAGCCTCCCCTCCCACCATCTCCTGGCTTTAAATCCACACAGGACATCTTGTAATCTACTGTCCCTCCCTCCCATTCAGCTTTCATTCACTCTGCATTCAAATCAGACTGACTGCTCCTCCATGCTGCCTAAGTGTCTGCATGTACGTGTCTGTGTGCGCGTGCATGCATAAGATTCACTCCTGAAAAAGCGCCCCCATCTGTCAAATTTCAAGTCTAGTGCCAAGGCATGGAGAAACTTAATCCTTTTTTGAACCGTTTCCAGGCCGGAGGGAGAATTTTTTGCCCATTTTTAGTACTGAATTTTTTGGCAGAAGTTTTCCAAGAATCAGTCCAAATAAGATTTCCAAAAAAAAAAATAAAAAAAATGTAGTTTAAATGGTTAATGTTTGTCAAAATTAGAAGAGCCTGCATTAGTTAGTTATAAGTGTCCTGCAACCTCAATAAACTAAAAGTTTCATGTATAATAGACCCCCAAACAGTGCAGAGCTCTGCCCCACATTAAAAAAAAAAAATTACAGTTAAGCATATTGAAAGACACCATTTCCACTGTGAAAGTATCTCCCAAAATGTAACTGGGATATTTCTGCAAACTTGCATTGTGTTGTTATCTCTACCTCCACAAGATCCTTGGCATAAAATGGAGGGCCGTCGCACAAATGCCAGTGTCCTCACCAATGCTAACACCACCAGTATGGAAGCACAGATTGTTCAGCATCAGCTGTGGTGGACAGAGCACTGCATGCGTGTGCCTGGTGTACTGCTTACCACAACCGCTATACTCCCAACTCGGCCAAGGACAAAGGACACGCAGGGGGCCAAAGCAACCGCTGCAAGGCCACCCTCACGGTGCACTGACACCACAAATTGGGAAAAACTAGCCTGGGACAGGGCTACATGGCGACACCTTGTGAGAGAAGGTACATTCTTATTTTGAGGAAAACCATCTCACCCTGGAGGCAGAAAAACAACACCAACAGAAGGAAAAGAAACGGGACTGAGAAATGCATGGTCCAACCCGCCCTTTAACCTCCACCTGTGGCATTTGCCAGAGAGCCTGGCTAAGGCCAGCCCTACAGCTGCATCAACAGGCTCTTTACTGACCTGTGTAGGTGATCACCAGGGCTCCTGGTTTTCTCTGACAAAAAAAAAAAAAATCGAAAATTCTCTGATTAAAAAAGAAACCACCAAAAGTCCACATTTTTCCATGATTAAAACAAAACGCAACTATATATTATCTGGATATCATCCTTGACTCTGAGGGATTGCTGCTGCCATCATCACTTATCACATCTAACACAAATTCAGATACAAAAGCATTAACAATCAAACAGTTTCAAAAAGATTATAAATGTGATGTCCCACAACAGGCTCTCCATATTGATTTTAATGAAATAAGGAAAAATGTGGACACAATTATTATATTTAAATGGCAGGAGATGGTTTTGGCAAATACACAATTTACTATACAAAGTGATTCTGAAAGACTAAGCATACAACTTCACTTCCCTTTGACAATTTTTCTGCCAAGCTCTAAGCTATCTCAGCTCAGTACAAAGAAACTTAAGTCATTATGATAAACAGTTATCACATTATTGGCAGATTCTCCATTTAAAAGTAAACCCTTAATCCTAACTTGTTATTTTTTTATGATAGAGGATTCTTGTCCTATTGAGCTGCAAAGAATGTATAAGGTTCACTGTGTTTCATGTTGCTTTGCATATTGCAGTAACTGTGTAAAAACGTAACAGTACAGTCATCTTGAACACTCATCTTGATAATTGTTCACTTGAACCAGTCTATCTGACAAAAATGTTCCTATTACTTCTAGACTGAATCTCAGACCATAGTGATACTCCAGTCTATGGACCTTCTACACAGTTGTTCCCACCCCACACACTTCGCAGCAATATCACTGAATAGTGAAAAAGTATGGGCTTTTGAAATAAACAAACCAACCAACCAGCCTGTGTCATTATTCCCCAGGCACAGAAAGCACCCAGTGTCTTACAATATGCATGCCCACAAGAAATTCCTAAAGCCACCACATTCTCAAGAGACTCTAACTGGTAAGTCACCACCCACTTATAAAGTATCTACCATAATCTGCAGATCAATGAACCATACACTGCTTGCAATCAGCCCTGAAACAACGTTTTGCCTGTCCCACATGACCTTTGCACTATAAATCTTAGTGAGGGGTATTGTTATGCCAAGGAAAAAACTAAGCGTTAAGTATCTGTTACCACGAGTGGAAGGAACTGTTTCATCTAAGCATAACACCAAAACACAAACATGGAAAGGTACAAGTACTCTGGAAAAGCTAACATGTTTTAGACCAAAACTTAAAAAACAATTCACATGACCAGGCAGCAAGTAGGAATTTTCATCTAATGGAAAACGAATGCCATTTTTTTAAATACACATTGCTAAATGTTAAGGTTGCAAAAATACAAGCCAATGTAGGACCTGTGGACAGACAACCAGGACTAACAGTTTTACATTTTATGCAGTAATTCCTATATGAATCTCCAGCAAGAATAAAACAAATATAACCTGCAAGGAGGTACAGAGATCTTTGCTAAATCAGCTAATCACAAAAATCCACGGGTTTCCACTGAGTCAGCTGCTTTGTTTTTACAACTTTCAGGAATCGCTCATTATTTATAATCCTCCATAACATAGCAGCAAACTTGTTCAGGCTGACAGATCAAGTAACTCAGTCCTTAAGTAATGAGTCAAAGAAGATGCCTACCACCAATGCACAGTTCTACATAGAAATGCAGGCACTTCAAAGCCAATTTTTAAAAGTTACTCAAGAAAAGCCACCTAAATGGCATTCATTCACAGAACACTGATTTCCTGTTAATGGAAATATATTAGGGAAACAAAAGTGGTTTTAAATTATTTTCCCGAGGACAGCATTGTGTCTCATTGACTTTCATACAAAAAAAATGATGAATGATACAGCCCTGTCATTTTGCTGATGGACATTGATGCAGTAAGGGAATGGTTGCTGATGGAAATTAGCTTTCCAGAAAAAGGTGCTATTTGCCTTCAGCAGCAGACTTCAGCATTTGGCAAAAGGGGTGGCGGGGGGGGAAGGAAGAGAGAGAAGGGATGTTTTTGTATGCTGCACTAAATGCTTCTGATTTCATCTGATTTCCAATGCCAAGCAGGCCTAAACTCATCCCAGTCTTGGACAGAAAACCATCTAGGAATCTCAGGTGCTATAACCTAAAAGCCAAGAAAAAGTCAAACATTGGCAAAATGAAACCACAGACACTAAATGAGTAGCAAGACCATTTGGCCAATGTTGTCATTGCTGAGCTGATGGACAGTAATAAACATCTCCACGCTATTTTTATGGAGCTGGGTTTGATTTAGCTAATATTTATTTTACTGCTGAGAAGTCAGGCACCATCTACCAGTGAAGATTTCACGTGGTTTATTTACAAACAACTCATCTGTTGTTAACTATGTTCAAAAGCAAGAGAAGTTCATAGTTAACATTAACTAGTTAGTGTTAATGTTCCCAAAGGATACCTGGAAAAAAAAAAAAAGTAACAAAAATTTTAAGCAACACCAGCTAAAAATATCAACTTACTTGCATTGATTACAATATTTTTGTGTGTTCTGCTTACAAAATAATTGTGGCGTCAAGTCTGCTGAGATTATGCACAGAAACAATGTCCTCCATTATCTCTATCAGAGACAGGGAAACTCTCAATTTCCACTGGTCTCGAAAACTATTTGCCTGCTATTTTTTCAAGAAACAAAGAGTATAGACAAACATATTAGCTGCTTAGAAGAGCTTCTTCTGATTCTCCTGCAGCTGTTATGCTACAATTAGTGCTAGGTACAATTTAAAAAAAAAAAAAAAAATACAATGAGCAGTTTAAAACTAACTAGATTCATACAATCTCTCTGGCTCTACACTATTTCTCTCTAGTTAATCTTTAATTGTAAACTTGAACTCATGAAAGCAGTTAGATTGTGAACTATGACAGGTGAAGTCAATTTAGGCTTGAAATTAGTTGAATTGCTAAGACAGTTATACAGGTAGGCTGGTCTAACTGGTATAAGCTCTTGAGAAGGTTCTTGGGAAACAGCAGATAAAAACAGAGCAAGTTTAAAATCTCTCTCAAAATTAGTTCCATAAGATTCTCTTTAATCTAAAAGTTGAACACACCAAAAAGAGAACAAGCATCTGCACTTCCTGAAGTTGATGAAGGCACAGCTGATGAATATAGGAAGATCTTTTTCCAATTGTACTGGAGGACTATCTGTTCACTCAAAAAAACCTCTCCTGATGCACATATGTATGATTTTCCCTGAAGTATCATAAGCTTGCTTTGCAATACAATTAGAAAGAAAAGTGTTCTAGTGAACTACGTACCAATTTACTTCAAATACAAGATGAGAGATTTCCCATTTCTTTCTGTGCAGGTGTTCGATACAGGTAAGGAAGAGCATGCTTGTCCATACAAGAGCATAATTACAGAAGCACAATGCTTCTGTGCCAGTTAGGAGGCACCTCTTTGGCAAATATTCCGGGGGAGGCGGGGGGGGGGGAATATTAGAAGAGAAACATCTCATATTTCAGATTCAATGCATTTTGTCTCAGGTGGGGTCAGTTACACTGCAAACCCATGCAAAGAATGCAGAACAGCTGATGAGAGTAACTGCACATTTCTAGGACAGAAGAGGTCACATTCACCCCTTATAGCCATACAGTAGTTAGGGATATAAAGATACAAGGGGATATTTTAGAGGAAGAAAACTTCTGGGGCAAGGACCATTTCTTACCACGAGCATGCGGTATCCAGCAAATGGGTCCTCCTGTAACAAAAGCCTCCCAAGCACCAATACAAATATTTTCAGAATTAAGGGGAAATAGATTAATATCAGCTTTCTATTTACACCCTCCTGGTAGCTTGACTTAAAGGCATCATCCACCTATCAACACCTGTTACAGGAATGGTGCTTGTATGCTCCCCCAAAATGGTTGCTTTTCTGTTGTGGGGAACCATCTGATTGCAGAATGCTTTATGTTCTTGATTAAGACTTGAAGGAAAAGGGAACTTCATTTAAAGAACCAACTAAATCTGTCCACCTTGGAGACAGTTAGCAGGGAGAGCACAAACCCAGAGGGGGCGGGATATTAATTCAAGTTTTAGCCATGCTGGCAATTTACCATGTGTGATACCAGAGGTAAACCACCCAATTCCTTCTGCTGCCCATCATCAACCCCAACTGACAAGAAAAGGAATACTGCGTTCCTACCTCTCAGACATATTTTAAACCTTAGTTCATTACTCCTTACAAAGTGTCCTGTGTAGCTAGACATCAATACCAGAAAGTGATGAACAGGAGGAAGTGCCAGAAGGTTCAGTTGACAACAGAAAGGAGAATGGAGCAAGAGATAATGTAAATATGGATTATGACTGAAATCAAATGAAGTATAATTTTGTAATTTGATCGACGAACATAAGCACTATATTTGTTCTTATCCATCACATTTCACCAGAGGTGTTCAAAACGGTATAGGAATTTTAAGTAATTAGAAAGACTCCATCATGACATCAAAAGCACAGACACCTATCTTACCACTGTTTCCATCTGAGCCTAGGATACTGAAGTGGTTGCACAGAGCAAACAAACGGGAGAAAAAAATATGCATTTTACCCAAATAAAAAAATCCTTAAACTAGCAGTCTCTTGGCTTTAACCAGAAACTGTATCTTAAATATCAAACAAGTCATATTGCACTGTCCTTTAGCACCATACGAGAAAGTTTATTCCTCTGCAAATTAACAGAGGCAAAGCAGCTCTCTCTCTGTTTGCTCTATGAACTCTTCAAGTGACACAAGAGAAAAATTAACATCTTCCAACTGGATTGTATCCGTTCCCTTTATTACATACAACACAAACTGTGAATGAGTGCTTTCCTCTCCTGGTTTATACACTCAACTGAACGCCCAACATTCACAAGTGCCTACTATTTATCCTATGAACAAACAGTTCCCAGAGTAGCAGAGTATTATCCAGGCAACCACACTCATGAGTTAGTTTACAACAAGCAAAATAAAACCAAACAAACCCCCTCCCCCCAAAAAACTAAAACACTAAATGTTCCTGCAGACCAACAGCACCTGCGCACGCCATCATCCCACTACTACAAATAGGGACCTACCAACACTGCAGTAGAAGTGCGCTGCTTGGTGGCTCCTTTAATCTTGCAGTTTCCCCCCCACCCAGGGGCAGACGGGCCCTGCTGCCTGCCCCTCGCCCCTCATCCGCATGGAGGCAAAAATTGTGATTTTAAATTTCTGCCTCCTACCACTGACTGGCCAAGGAGCCCTGGCTGCCCTGCTGTTTGTTGCTGACAGCCAAGAAGCAAAAACCCACATATTTAAAATGGCAGGGAGATGAAAACTGCAGATCAGGAGCAAGTGGCAGGGCCCACCCATCTGCCAATCAGTTGGGGGGGGGGGGAGGAGCGGCACAGGGAAAACTGCAAGATTAAAGGAGCTGCCAAGAAATGCACTTCTGCTGCAATTTCAGTAGGTCCCTAATTATATGGCAGCGGTCCTCCACCTTTTTAGACTCCAAGCACCCTTGCTTAGACTCGAAACACTCCTCAGGAAACGCTGGCTGTAAGCATTCACGTATTTTTTACTACAAAAAAGCAACACGGCAATTCTACCACCATGAAGGACTGCTCCCTCCCGAGACTGGGGGGGGGGGGGGCACCCCGGGGGGAAAGGGGGGGCC
>NW_005842115.1:737230-747809 GCF_000455745.1 Alligator sinensis | reverse complement strand
GGGCGGGCGCGGAAAGCGGTGCGGGCGGGAGGGGCGCTTGTTAAAGGCGCCGCGGGCTGCTGAGAAACCCCCGGCGCGAGCGGGACGGACCTAGTGCCTAAATCCCCTGGGCAGGCAGCTCCGCCCCTGCTCGAGCTCAAGCCCCGTGATAAAAAATAAAAATAATCAAAGTCCCCAATTTTTTGGCTTAAAAGAAGGAACCCCAAAATCCACACTTTTCCTGATTAAAATAAAACACCACTAATATACATATAAATATATTAGATATATAGATCTCTCTCTCTCTGTATATATATATATATATATATTATAGATAGATATGATCTAGATATCCATCTTTTATATCCATCTATCTATAGATATAGGTAGATATATAGATATATAGAGAAATATCTACTATAGATAGATATATATTATATCTAGATATTATATAGCTATATGTATCTATATATGAGAGAGATGGATATCTAGATAGATACCTCTCTCTATATAGCTATATTATAGATAGATATTATATAGATATCCATCTCATATTTAGATATAGATCTATCTAGATATCTATTATAGATAGATATATCTAGATATTATATAGCTATATATATGAGAGATCTACATAGATACCTCTCCCTCTCTCTATAAAGAGATTATAGCTAGATCTTAGATAGATATATAGATATAGATATATATGAGAGAGCGATATCTATATAGATATCTCTATTATATATATACAGACAGATATATCTAGATATTGTATAGATACATAGATAGATAGATAGATATCTATCTAGATATGAGAGAGAGAGAGAGCGTGATCTATTTAGATATCTATATATAGCGGTGCTTCATTTCGATCTGGAAAAATTTGGATTTTGGGTTACTTTTTTTTTATACAGATTCACACAAGCTTAGGGCTGGAAGGGACCTCATGAGATCATTGGGTCCAGCCCCCCTGCTCTGAAATTTTAATCTGCAAATTGGGGATTTTTTTTTTTCAATCGGAGAAAACCAGGATCCCTGGTGATCACCAGGAGGGCTCATGCCTCTGGGCTCTCCCTCATGGTGCCAAGTTTTGCAGGCTGTGGTGGGGAACCAGGAGGGTTTGCAGCTGTGCAATGCCCAGCGCCCCGGCGGGCCTTGGGGTGCCCCATCCCCAGGTTTCAGCCCATCCCAAGCCAGGGTCCTGCACCGAGGCCTGGTCGGACACAGAGGTTTGCACCCCACGGGGCCACACAGAGGCACCCACTTCCCCAGGATCTGCTAGAGGTCACCCACCTGCAAGGACCTGGTGCCACCAACATTGCTGGAGTTGCCCTCCCTGAGCAAAGCTAGGCCAACAGGCTGGTACTGAAGGGAAATGCTGCCCCAGACAGATGCAACAGGCAGTCACAGAGGATAGGAGCTTCTAATCCCCAACACTCGCGCTACAGGAAGGAGGCACGAGTCCCGCCAAATCTCCTGTTTTGTCTTTTTTCCTTTGATGACCTGGGTCCCAGTGTCACTGGATTACTGCGGGGATCCCAACTGGCGTTTAGAAAGCATTGCCTCCGCTGTCGAAAGAAAGCGGTGGATCTCTGACTCGAAGTCAAAGAAAAGGAACTTGAAAATAAAACCTCATGACTGATTTTCAGCCCTGGCTCTTGGTTTTTAAGATGCCTGCAGCTGCCGATCTGGGGGTGGGAGGGAACACAGAGCCACTTCTCCTCGGCTAAAAGTAGGGTTGCTAGTTTCGGGGGGTTCAAAAAACCAAAAATCACCCAACTTCCTTTCTAAGTAGATCAATTTGCAAGATCTGGGTGAGAAAAAAAGTCCACATCCTTCTCTGAGCTCTATGCAAACCGTCCCCCACACACAGAGCCCCATTGCCAAACTGCAGCCAGACTCAGCAGCCGAGCACTGCTTGCCCCTTCCAGTACAGTGCAAATGTACGGAGAGTAAGAGTAGTAAAAGATTTTAAGTTTTAATATTTTAACAACTTAGTGACAGAGGAAGATTTTTAAAAACACGGTCCCCTGCCGAGCCCCACGAGCCTATTACTGAATGAAATTTGCATGAAATCAGGACTTTGTTTCTTAGGAGTTCACCTGCTCCCTTTGGTTACTCCTCAGTTTTTGACACGAATACAGTGGAAATTAGTAGTATGTCATACAGTACGGATTAGCCCTACTGCACATGTAGACTAAGCTGCCAAAGCAGATGAGCGGCAAACAAAGATCCTGTTTTCAGACCAGCATCCCTTTTAAGACCGTACACGCACAAAAAAAGAGGAAGAAAGATCTGACTAAAGCTTAGTCTCCCCCCACCCCGATATCTCAGTAAAGCATTTTTCAAAGTTTTCCCACGAGGCCTTATCTGGTCTTTAGACTGGCTGTGTCTTCTGGAGCTGACGAGTCTTTTATTGTTTAAATCTGGCACGACTACGGCACCAGCCCTGAATACTGGTGGCCACACAATACAGTCAACGAGCTGCCGTTGCTGCCCAAGGCTTCAACAAGGATCGTTTCTGGGCTTCTAATTGGGACAGGTGGAAAATATAACCGAAGAAGGGCAACGAGAAAGCAGGTGGCTGCCTCTAAGGCCTTATTGCTTGGATATTCAAAAACAGAACATCAACAAAGAGCGCAGCACCCCGGGCAAGAGCATTTGTTTGATTTACAAGGTAGAGGAGGAGTGCCAGCAGGAAATTCAACCGCGTCAGCTACTTTCTCTTTTAAAAGTCAAATGTCAGTTTATTATTGGAACTAACAGTGGTGAATGTGGCTTTCCCCCCAAACCTGCTTTGGGAAACAGAGTAAGGAACAGAAAACATCTCACAGCTCAGAAGATGCATATGAAGTACTCGCTTGCTTAATATCTTTGCCTTAGGACATGGGGGTGCTGGTACATATGCCCTCGCAACATGCTGTGCATCACCCAATAAACCACACAACTTTTTATAAACTGTTAGGAGCTAGGAACGAAGAGCTAGTGGACTCAGCACTGGAGAAACAAACTCCTTACAAAAGCATTACATACACAATATAGTAAAACCCTTTACAGAAGTATGATATCAACTATGCCCTTGGGCAGCAAGCAGCCAGTTTGTATTACCTTGTCAACGTCCTTCAGCCAAAAAAAACTGTCTGAACAGCCATGGGACATTCAGTCCAGGGCGAGGGTGAGCCTCTTCTCGCATACAACTAACATGGTGCTTTTTATGCCGTGTATTCTAATTTCCTGCTTCCTTATGTGTGATTACAGAAATGGGGAAGCGGTCAGGCTGTTCCTTCGCAACACCAACCCTGCAATTTCTCCTTGTGGCTATTAAAGGCCAGTGTGAGTTAGGGGAAATAGTCAAAGTGTTCGAGACTAGCAGAAAGAGACAAAAATCACCCTTTGTTTTGTACAATCCAGCTGAACCCAGGAATTAGCTTCCACTTTCACTGCTGCCCTCATACAGGGCGTTTCCAACTAAATGACTCAAGAGTTTTGCATGCCATTCATCCTGCCTGGGGAAGGTTTTCAGGGAATCTCACTCTGTCTCTCTCTCTCTCTCACTTTCTCTCTCTCCTACAGCTTGAACAACCTGTAAAAAACTACTATTTATTGACCAGCTAATCCTCCACCAATGTCCAGGCCATTCATTTCATGGAGAAGCTGAATATCTCTTGCAGCTTGGGTTGGATGCAGTTCCAGGGCTGACCGGCATCATCCTCTAAGAAGATTCTCATTTCACATACTTATGATGCAGGGATTTTGCTGCACTAAAACTAAGTTTGCATAATGATGAATGATAAACAGTCTTGGAGACTGAGGGTTGTGGAAGCAGCTGACAAACAATAGGATGGTTATAGTGGGGTTACTCTGGCTTTTGCTTTTTTACTGGTCATCTATATCAACATTTTTAAATGCACTAGTTTAGGATGCCACATTTGCAGTGCCCACCCCAGGGGACCCAGAGCCTAATTCACACAGGTGCTGAACATCCATGTCTTCCATTGGCTTTTACCGAAACTGCACGTTCCCAAGAGGGATAAGAATCAAGCTCGAGGTGCCCCCAAAAGGACACAAAACACTTGAGAAACCCCAAATCAGTGGATGCTTTGGAAAATTTTGTTCCTGATGAACAGAAAAATGCCGATCGCCATTAGTTATTAACTGTACACTTCCTGGTTGATACCCACTAATATAAATGCCTCTGGACAGAAAAATGGTAAGAGCAAAAGCAGAGATGACATTTGCCAGTTCATAATACAGAAGTGGTTTCTGGTAGTAGAGTTGCTGACATCAAACTACTACGTGCTGCTGGACATCTTCAGATGATATTATCATTGCACAGTATGATTTCCCACTTAAAGTCTGAAAGAAGGCAAGTCAGACAGTATATCTGAGGTCTTACTAACCTTAATTTTCAAGAAATACCCTCCAGAACTAAATGTATATCCACACTTTAAAAAGAACTCAATGAAAGTCTAAATGCAAGGGACCTAGGCACCACTAACATTTACAATACTTCTATTACTTTTAAGCTTAATGGTAGCTTAGGGGGAAAAGTGAGCAATAAGGGAAAAGCAATCTTTTGTCATTTGTACACAACAGTCACAATCTGGTGCGCTGTCCATTGACAATAGAGTTGTTTATCTAGGGGGCCCATTAGTTTTTCCATTACACATTTGTCTGTAGAAAGTAAGCTTCCCATATCCATAGATTTTTTTCTTTTAATTATTAAAGAGAGCAGGTTTCT
Organism: Alligator sinensis; assembly: GCF_000455745.1. Lineage (NCBI taxonomy): Eukaryota > Metazoa > Chordata > Crocodylia > Alligatoridae > Alligator > Alligator sinensis. Next base: position 743,089 of record NW_005842115.1, on the reverse strand, counting down.
TACTGTAAAATCTTAAGAATGGAAGACAGCAGCTGCGCTTGCAGAAAGCCTTTGCTATGCAGGAGTAGTTCCCAGCACCGTTTTTCTACAGCTAAAACTAGCGTTACATTTTTCCCACCTTTCAGATCTCTTTACTTAGTGCATCTACTGTACAGGAGGCAGCAGAAGTAGTCGCATTTAGACAACATTTTTCTTTAGAGCTTTTGTTTCAGGGAGCACAAATCCAGCAATATAAATGTTGCTCTTCCAAAATATAAACACTGGTAACGAACGTAAATGATCTTCATATTTTCAGCATGTACAGACACAACAAAAGCCAAGGTCAAATCATCCTAGGCTTACAAGGATGCCTGTAGGGTTTTCTTAATATTGTAGTACTATCAAGTAATAACAGTACTGTACACTTGTATAGAGCCATTCATCTCTGGATTTCAAAAGCCTTTCAGTCAAAAAGGGATCATTGTCATTTCTATTTATAAAAGGGGAAAACTGAAGCACTGGCAATTAAGAAATATACTTCAGCATATCACGGCTCACTTGGGAAAACACCCCAGATCTCTTGACACCTAGTCCTGTGCTCTAATCACTAGGCAATGCTGATGACATTAGTCTTTTCTTCCTATGATTACAGAATCTGAGATGATTTTTCAGCTCCTTCTCCTCTCTTTATATAACTGCATGTATCAAATGACCAGAATAATACCTTGGCAGGGAATGGCTTAGCTAAAGGACATCAAGTAATGCACAGTTTCTCAAAGTCAAGAGGTGCAGAAGGGTTAGATATTGTACCCTGATTAGAGACAATACTGATTTTATAACATAACGCTTCTGTGTTTTGATATTCCCACTGCCTTTCTTCTGCATTTCTGCCTGCCTATATGTGACTGGGGAGTGGGAGAGGAGTAGATGTTAGGTGCTGAACTTGCTCTGCAGGCAGGATTGGAGAACAACAGAAGTTGGAAAGCAAAATTGCAGCTTTTACTTTAATTGTACTTTGTCCCAGACACTAGTTAGCTAAATTGTGGGGAATGCATAATTTCTTCAGCAGCTACGCATCAAGATTATTGTTACGCTAGAAACTAGACCCCCCTCAGCAGAAGTGTTGCTGGGGTCTACAGGGCAGGTAGGAGAGCCAAAGAAGCCAGTCTCCACAATCTGTAGACATTTCAGCATTGCAAGAATTGCAGCAGCGCTGGCTTGGATTGAGCTGAAACTCAGCAATTCATTTTGCACTCTTCCTTGCTCCACAAGCAAGAATCTGATCCAAAACTCATTCCAGTTAATGGAAAGAGTTCCAGTCACTTCAACAGACTCTAGTTCAGGAACCAAGGCATTTAAGCATGTGCTGAAGTCTGCCCCTATTTAGCCAAGCACTTAAATTTCAACCATTAAACTCCCATTAAAAGTACTGGACGTAAGCACATACTGGAGCACATTACTAAGGACGAACTGCTGAATCAGGACTATATGACCTCAAGAATCTTCTTTCCCCTCCATCCTACCTAGGAGAAACCAGTTAACTATCAGATCCTCATCAAGAACACTCATCAGAACAAACGTGAATTAAGTTTTCCTGGCCAGCTCTCTCCCTTCTTAAAACATTTATGAATCAAAGAGCAGCCTAATAGCTTTCCAATTAAAGGATCTTTCCAATTAAAGGATAGATTTGGTGTTCCAGACAAAAAAAGAGACATCACTTTAAGGGGACTAGACCATCTTTTACTTTCTTGAAGAGAAACCAACCTTTACTCTTTTTTTTTTTTAATTTCAGGGGGAGTTCTGGCTGCTTCAGGAATGCACAATCAGGGTTTTAATTTGATTATGTCCCTTGCTGCTATGTTGTTGCTTTTTCCCCCAGGAGGAACCAAGTTCAGTTTTTCATTCATTAACAAAAACTCTTAGAGCATCGCTCGATTCATAAATGATTTCTGGCCTGTGTCTAGTTGTTCTCTAGGGACATTATCAAAGGAACACTTCATCTCAACTCAGCTGTTTTCTTTGCTACAGTTTTGTATGTAGTACCTTGTTAAGACCACAGGTGCACTCAGACACATTCAGTGGTAAAACAGCCAGGTAATTTAATTAACACACCTCAGCTTTATGCTTGGGAAAAGTATTCTCAAGTGCCAGTTCCAAAAGGCAGTACAGTTATATGCACGTGACTCACCGAATTTCACAGTAACAGGCAAAGCCAAGCATAACATGAGCATGGACCCTATTAAGGCTTCATTCTGCAAGGTCTTGAGTTCCCCCCATTCCTATTAGCTTCAGAAAGTGCTGAGGCTGCACAGTCCCTTGCAGGATTGAAACTTCGCTTCTGCCATAGTTCTGCTCATGCATCTTAATCCCAACTTGAAGCAATCCAGCTACTCTAGTCTTTGTTTCGCTTATAAGGGCGAAGTTACACATTACACTTAGACCATATTAAATCTATAGCATGTTAAGTGGTGTTAAAGTTAGAACGTGCTGTGCATGGGCGACTGGTGCCTCCCGAGTCTAGGGGGGGCACTAGATCGCCGACGGGGGGGCAGCGGCCAAACGCAATCGCCAACCAGGGGGCGGGGGGGGGGTCCCCAGGGGCAGCCAAGCCAGTGGCAAGACCACAAGTGCACTTCCAGTTTTGCAGCTGGTGCTTCCAGGGGGTGCACAGCCGATCCCGGGGACTGCGCGTGCACCCCCTATGCATCGCCAATGCTGCTATGAGCAGCTACATGTTAAGAGTTAATACCACTTCTTGCCTGCACAGCTCTGACTTGCCACTAGAGGGCTGATGAGCAGGGCTTCCTGAGCGCTATCCTTGCTTGGGGGGGGGGGGTTGGAAGCAGTGCATTCTGGGATGCTGGAGGACTGCAAATCACTTGTTTTCTCTCTGTGGATCAGCTTGAAGTTACCTGAACGTGAGGTAGGTAGCTTGGTCCAAAGTTAAAGTTATGCCACTTCAGGCGAGGGTCGAGACACTCAGAGGGCGTTTAACACAAGTTAACGAGCTTTAACATGAAGATGCCTGTGTTTTAAGTGCTCTTAGTGTGGCCGCATTGTAATGTGTAACCTTCCCCTTGGGAATGTAAAATATGGCATAAATGACACCAAACTGCGTTGGTTTTATGAGGTTCACTTGGAATGACAGTCAACAACATTTCTCCTCTTTTATGGTCTGAGCAGGGTTGAAAATGTGGCTCCCAAATGGGGAAAAGAAGCTGATCCTTATGTCACGATTCATGTGTATACTTTGAAATGCGCGCAATGATCTTCAATGCAGTTTACATCGATATGCTCCTAAAAGCAACAATTCCCACAGGACTTTCTGAAGCACATCTCTGATGGGTGTAGGGAATTGCATTTGTAGAAAAACTACCGTTTTATTACCATCACACAAAACAATCTCATACATATCAAGAAGACAGTATTACTTTTCTGCAAATAAGGAGTTCCCAAGCCACCTTCACATGAAAAGTATATTTGGATCTGAAAATAAGAAAGCAGGTATTGTTCTATTATTCAGTATTTGTCTGGGAAAAAACCTCACAGCACCAAACAACAGACAAAACACTCTGACTGCAGCGGACGTACAGGACCAGGATCTCTGTGGGCCATATGACCAATGCTAGGGTTCTGGGGAAGAAGATACGACGTTTGTTCAGGACCAACTCGGCAAAACACTGAGGCAAGTGCTTTAAACGCGTTTTGCTGAATCAGGGGCAGCAGCAGAAAGCTGGCATGAAGAATCGTGCCAAACCCCTCCCAATTCTTCTTCTTTCAGAACTTGAGCCTAACATTTTTGCCATCTCAATTTCATATGAAAGCTAAAGCTAGCATCAAATGTAACCCTTGAAAGTGACAAAAGTAAAAGTACCCAGAAAGTGAGTGCTCAGGAAAGTGACGAAAACCGAAATCCCGGTGTTCAAAAGCTTACAAGCATATTCGGTTAAATAGAATCGATTTTTGTCCAATGCCCAGAGCTATAAAGTCCACGTGAAGAGCAGGTTGCCCCCCTTCTATTTTCACATCACCAGTAAAAAACATTCTGGATCAGAGCCGTGCTGAATATCTTGCTGACAACGTAGGAGATAGAATAAAATCCAGCAACTTCCCCTCTGTCGCTCACTGGCTCTGTGCATTTCCCTTTTGATGCTGTTTTTAATGACATGATCAGACACTATTTGTTCCACAAGATTCCCCTTTCATTCCATGCATAGAGCAGACAGTGAATAATCCCAAAGGCTGGAAGAAAAATAATATTTTCTTGCATTTCAGGCCTAGGACACAGGCCTTTTCCTAGCCACAAATTTCCTAAATGATATTAAGTGGACGTTGACTGTTCTAAGGCTGTGTAGGCAACCTTAAGTGTGACATTGGCTAACTTCTGAGTGCCTGATTTTGCAACTTAAATATGTAATATTACCTATAGAAATCTTAAGTTTTACAGCTGTGCATAGTGCTGTAAAGAAGTATAGATGAAGTCCCAAGAGCTTGCGATGTTAGAGCAAAAACAAAAGGCACTGACAAATACCAAATGTCTGGCCTACACCTAGGTTTTGTACCAGCATTTTTAAAGGGATGTTTCTACCTTTACAGTTTATTCCTATACAGGCAGGAAAATAAATTATACTAATGTAAATGTGGGTGAGGGAGAATGCATAGTTCATGCTATGCTACTGTCTACGTAAAACGGCACACGATTTACGTTAGCACAAGTCAAAGAAATAAGACATGGGAGGACAGGGCTGAAGACAAGGTGCTCTCTTGGTCTCATTACTGTTCGTACCAGTATTTTGATCCTAATTATCAAATGTTTAAAGTAATTTAAAATTAAAATGTAACATTTTAATTTTTAAAAGGTGGGGAGAAATGAGGTTTATGCACCTCTTTAGAAAAGAATGAGCCCAACCAAGATTTGAAGAGGGGTGGAAGAATGCTGCAAGGAAACGTATGCAGACAAAGAAAAGAAAGAATGGCTAAATGAATGGTATTCTCAACCAAGGTGCCACAGCACCCTGGGGTGCCTTGAGATCTTTTTAACAGTGTCACGGGTGCCATGAAATGTTAGCACTCTTAGGCATACAGACATGATTCACAAGATAAACCCATAGATTTCAAATAGGAATCCATAACATCTAAACCATTTCTGACCTGTTGTAGGCTCTCTCAGTTCTCTGCAACAGAAAAAATGTTTCATTATTTTTCTGTAGTGAAAAACATGTGAAAACTAAAAGCTGGCATTTTCCAAGGGGCACTTTGAGTCTAATGAGGGGTGCCCCAAGTCTAAAAAGTTTGAGATCCGCTGGTATAGAGTTTAGACAAAGGGGAAAGGAAGAGACAAGGACAGAGCTAGCTGAGGACTGCTTCTGAAGCCATTACAATACGTCCTGTTTTTTATGCACGCCGTTCCCAGTGGGATCACTTAGGGACTCGGGCATGACACTTTATAAGGCAAGGTCACAGAGTCTGGCTCCAAGTTTAAAAAGGGTTTTGTGGGGGGTATGAGGAGCTTGACTGTTTGCAGAAGGTGAAGGCATTGAAGGAAGACCTGGATGTGGATACACCAGCAGGGAAGGGATATGTTTTTTTTCCAAGGCTGGGTTGGATCGCTACTGTCAAAAAGGCAAGAGAATAGGAGATGGCAGGAACAGCGGAGGCACAAGGTCGATCCAGGCCTGGATAAAGGTGTCAGAATTGGAAATGGATGCGTTTTGGAAACTGCAAAGGAAAAGCCTGCAGAACTTAAACAGTATACTAGAAGGGTACGTCCCAGCCCAGCAGTTTACTCAACAGATAACCTCTTTGCTTATTACACGTGTGAATATTTTTAAACACGTCTCCATCCACCAAAGCTACTGTTAAGCTCTCCGCTGATTAACT
>NW_005842115.1:734647-737220 GCF_000455745.1 Alligator sinensis | reverse complement strand
TAGGGAAAAAATAAAAGCTTTGAAAAAAAATTTTAAATCAGTAGATGAACACAAAAGGACAGGGGAAAGGGACAAAGGAAAATTCAAATGCCTAAGAGTTTGCAATTCTCTTCTTGTATATTTTTTATTTTAAAAAATTCTTAATCACGTCCTATTCCATATATTCTGTTGCTAGAGCCTTGCCTGCAGTAGTGACTATTTTGAAACCGTGCTTTGGAAATTCTGTGAGAAGAAGTAATCACTTTGGAAAGTTTTTCTTTGCTTTCTAAAGATTAAGGTGGGTAGGGGGAGTAAAAAAATAGAATAAATGCATTCAGAATTAGTTATGTGGATAAACGTTTCTATCCCACAACAACAGAGGACAAATATAATATAAGCCCTCAGCAGGTAATAAGGATTTTTTTGTGTTTGTTTATTGTTATCTTTAGATGCTTTAATACACAGCTTGGGAGCTGCATTTTTTACTTTAATGCAGAATTAACCATTGCAATTCATTAATTGATTTTGTGGCCATTAACTGTTGCAATCAATCCCTTCTCAATGTTCTACACTTTTATCTACTAAAAAAAAAAAGCTCTCTGATAGCTTTCCTTGGCCTAAGAACAATACAATGAACTGTTCTTAATTATTAATAATCTATTTCCCCTTCAATAAAGCTTTCTGAATCTTTACTATAGCCTGATGATATATTTATTGATGTATGAGGATCAGGGTCATCCAAAACACTACTCTCTGGGAAAGAACCCAAAAATAACTCTTTATTTGATATCCACCCAAGGGGTTTTCTGAGGGAATGAAAGAATCATTTCAGTGCAGGTCCTCCATGGTTTAGGGAAATGACACACGTCTGTCTGGAGACCAGCAATGTGACACACAACCTTTCCCCTCTAGGCCATCAGTTCATATCTCCTTCGGTGCAACTCGGACTGGAAGCCATTGAACACGCAGGGCTTTTCTAGCTATTCTCTAAGTGGGAACCTATTTCTCATTGCCGGAGATCTTGAAACCATGTAAAAAGTGGGTGCATCCTCTTCCTTCCTATTCCTTGCAACTTGAGCATGAGGCTCCAAGGATGGCCCCTTCCTGTGCCCTAAAGCACACTCAGGTGGTGTCAGGGGTACTCTCAAAGCAGCTTCACCACCTCATTTCCTAGTCTGGCAGAGGTCAGCAGGAGTGGGTGGGTGGGATATGCTCAAGGAGCACTCTTCAAGAGCTCAAGGGATGCTGCACAGCCTGCCAGAGACAGCTAAATACCCCTTAGATGCCCAACTGGTACAGAATGGCGCCTACAGGGCAGTCTATGTGAAATGAGTTGAACAGACTTAACCCAAAGAACAGACATCCACAACACAAAGCCACCCATTCCCTTGTTGGGCAACTCAGCAGGCAACCTGGGCAGGTCTAGCAAAGAGCCTGACACTGTCTAAGGTGTGGCCAGAAGGCTGCAATCTCTAGGACTGTCAACTGACTTTGAATTTCTGACCAGAGCTGTATTTTAAAATAATTTTACATGTTGAAGCACTCCTCTGTAACTCTTCTTCACTGCCTCCCTTTGGGGAACATGAAGAACCTGAAAAAAGAGTGCACCTCCACAAGTGGCATGTAGGCTCACAACCACTCAGTTTGTCTCAAAAAAGGCTTGGGGCAGATGAAGGATGGGGGAACTGGGCTGCAAAACAAGGGAAAATAATGCATGTGAAAACCATTTCTTGGAATCCTGAGCCCCCAGAATGCAACAAGATGCTGGAAGACAGGTCCTGAGAGGCCTCGGTTAGATGCAACAAGATCACTATGGGAAAATGCCAGAAAATAAACACAGCCCATTGCACTTTTCTCTCTGGACCTCAGCTCCCTTCAGTACGTGGGAGGTGAAGGAAGGGCCATAGCTTCTAAGGAATTGGCTGTTACTAGCTCTGATCGCAGGTGGATTTCCATGTCTGCACCCCAGTGATAGACCCTCCCTTCTGTGCGCCGATGGGGAGCATGTCTGCCTACACCATACAGCCTGTGTTTCAGTAGGGACAGTACCAAGCACGCCCTGCTCTCCTGCTCAAGCTCTCACACTCCAAACCCAGCCATATGCCAGCGAAGCAGCCCTGGCGATAGTCTCCCAGAGTTGCTCTCCAGGATGCTCGCCTGCAGTCTCTGGAGACAACCTCAAAGCAGTCTCATTGGCACATTACCGGGGTTGGAAGGGCTTGGCTGGGTATGCCACTGCTTAGGCATAGCTCAAAATAGCAGTATAAGCTAGCTCTACTATATACTCTCTTTGACATCAGATCCCACAACGTGCTAAGCCTTCCTTGACTTTCAGTGACTATAGGAAGGTTGCGGGTGCTCAATATTTTGCAGGATGACTCTCACCAAGCTGGTTGGTTCTCAATACGGTGGACTTAGGTGCATGGACAAGATATGAAGGGCAGAAGGTTCCTAAAGCTGGAGTCATTTATCATCATTGGAATAATTTTCATACTTGATTTGAGACAGGGATTGAACTGTGCATTTAATCCTGCCCTGCTAAGCACATGATTCTTGGATCTGCATCATGAGAACGGTGCTCAGTGCTTGGGGGG
>NW_005842115.1:721907-734616 GCF_000455745.1 Alligator sinensis | reverse complement strand
TGGGGCGGGGGGAAATCAATCACGGTTTCAGGGGAGGGGGTTTTGATCTTTCATAACTTGCACTGTACTTGTCATTAGAAGTTAAACATCATCTTTGAGAAGAACAGGAAGGCATTATCCAGCCACAGAGGTTGCCAATCCAACAATGAAAAGCTGCATCAGTATTACTGCACCAAACTGCTGCACAGAGTCTTTCAGAGATCCCCCGAAAATGCCCCACTTCAACACTGATCCTGTCCTCCTGAAAAAAAGGCATGCACATAATCTCTTCATTACTTGAACAAGTTGTTGAAGATGCACCCCTTTAGGTGCTCTGGTGCAGGGAGGGGTGCTGCACTACAAATCAGGAGACCTGGGCTCTATAACCATCCTCTACACTGGCCTGTGAAATCACAGGCAGATCACTTCACCTCTTTGTGGTCCTTGTCCTTGTCCAGCGCAAGCTCTTCAGGGCAGGGTCTCTCCCACTTCCCTCACGCGTTAAAGCACGTGGCAAAGGCAGGCCTGAAACTTGGTTGAGGCCTCGGAGCACTCAATTAATTCAAAGAGCCCAGAATTTACAATCTAGCACTGCAAAGGGAGAGAAACAAGCAAAGGACAAGAGAGATGAGGGCAGACAAGGTTTAATGTAACACAATCCTCTGGTTACTCCCTCCTCATACAAGGATGTGCATGTTTAGCTGTTCCAGTCCATTATATTCTCCCATATTGCACTCTAAAGCAGTGGAAACGTCACACCTCAGGGTAAAGTTACACTGTGGGAGGCAGGGAGTTTGACCTTTAAACATCCTCAGTATTAATGGGAAATTGATCTGGCAATTTAAACTCAAACAGACACAATACTTGCCGGCTTGACTATTTTAAAGATGTGTTAACATTTTGTTCCTGTCCGTTTTTGTGAATCAAATACAGGTTCACTTAATTCAGCACTGGAGAGGAACTGGAAAGGGCAAGAGAAATGGGTGAGAAATGCTTAGGATGTTTCTCTATTTTTATTCTCTCCAAGCTCAAAAGATGAAAGGGGCTTTATAAAAGCACCGAGTCAATCTATTATAATGCCATTAAAATGAAGCACACCTTACTATGCATTTAGAGCTTGAACCTTTCCATTATATTTGTGGTAGAAATCTATGGGGCAAAGGCAAACTTTGCAGGTGCCAGTCTGCCTCTGAATGCTCTTTGCATTGACCTTTGGGAAGAGAATCTTTTTCCAGTCGATACTTTGCCGAACGAAAAGCCCTGGTCCCATCCAGATGTGTAAGTGTCTGCACGAGGTCAGTGGTACTTGCACCCATTCTGCTCTGCAGGATGAGACCTAATAACTAAAGCAATATTGGATGACGAGAAGAGGACTTGTTTAAGAAGGACAGGGGCCATGCAACCTCTTCTTTTCAGACAGCATTTAGCACAGGACCAATCATGATGTATGAACCCAGTGTATGAAATGTTGCCAGAGATCTAATTCGTTCCTAGTCGCTCTGAACCAGACGAGCCCTAGAGGCCACAGCCTCCGTTTGAGCTCTAACCCAGAGCAAAGGGCAGGGCTGTGGTGTGCCCTCCTCGGAGCAGGCCAGGAACCAGATTCTCCCTGCTGTTGCAAGGACGGCTTCAGCTGTGACAGGACAATGCCTGCTGCTGGCCTATCCTTGCCAGTAGGCAGATTTGGGGGAGTCACAAAAAGAATCAAGGCTCTACTTATTTCTGTGCCCCCCACTGCCCCCTTGTATGAAGGTGGCAGAAACTTTGTGGAACTTGTTCCCCTCCAGTTTAGGGGTTGCCAGTATCTGGTCCATGGAGCCACTCAATCCGCCCCGCAGAGCTATAAGGCTTTGTCTGTGCCTGCACCGCCGCCACTTCTCTCACCTGCCCAGCTGTGTGCAGGGTCAGATTCCAGCCGGTGCGGGGCTACACGGGGGCTGGGGGCCTGCAAACCGAGTCCGCACTGCATAGCTGATGCTTCTTTTTGCTCCCCACCCCCTGCCTACCAGCTACAGCATGGGAACAGCTGGAGACTGCCCAGCCCTAGTGCAGCTCCCCCTGGGCTGGAAGTGGTGGCTGCACTGCAGTCATGGAGCAGACTGTGGCAGTGAGAAGTAGCTGTGGCACAGATACAGCTCCCACGTGTCTGGGCCTCAGAGGTGCAGATACAGGGACAATCTCCCCCATCTCTGACGTGCCACCGATGCTACCCAGCCTGCGCTGGACCAGCCCACAGTTTCTTAAAGGTTGCTAACCACTGCTCTAGTCAACTAGACTCAGTGCAAGAGACTGAGGGGTTGTTTCAGGAGCCTTGAAATTCTGCATGCTGGCACACAGGACAAGCCAAGGGGCACTGTCAAGCCTAGAGATGCTGCCCACATCTTTTCCTCTACATTGCATCTTCCCAGCAGAAGGATGCTGGTTGACCCATTGTCTGCCCCACAGACAATGGAATAATTTTCACAATTTCCATTGTGAAAACAAAAGGGCCACCAGGAACCGTGCCAGCAGTCCTAGCATGTTCAGCAAGCTGCTCTGCCACTAAGAAGGGCACGCGTGGGAACGGTGCAGGAAACAAATCGGCCTGCTCCACGCTAGACAGCGCTTCTGACCAGTGCTGCTGGTGCCAGCGCGCTCTGCTCTGCCTGGACATTACTCAGAAGCACTCAGTGCGGGAGAGAAGAGTCCCCTGCAAGTTCCCCTCTGGCCAGCCCAGCAAAGAATGATCTGCCCTTCCTCTTCCTCAATAGGAATTTGTAAGAAGGATTTGCATTGCTTGGGTTCACAAGAGGAAGTTGCATGAACTCAGGCATTGACTGAAAACGGTACTTTCCATGCACTGCATACATGCTATTGTGCCTGCTGGAGATAAGTGGAAGGGGAAGACCCAGAAACCTATGCAATATGCAAACGCTGCAAGGGCAGCTCACCCCTGTGAGACTTGTCCCCTAGAAACACCACAAAGTTAGTGACACATTGGGTAATGATCTACCCCGGTGGTGCAAACCAACGTTCCTCTTGCTGCCTCTTGTAACAATGCACATTCTCCAAAAGCTTGGACGTGGGGTGGGACCCGGCAGTCCTGGAGCACTCGATTCAAAACCCCTACGAGATCAAAGCATATCAAAGAGTCACAGAATCAGTCCCATTATGTGGGTGGGACATGCTAGCTTGAGCAAGGTCTTTCTCCTCCCTCCCCTGCATCCCTTAGAACCGCCTGAAGGAGAGATTGTGAAGAAAAATAGTGTTGACAACTATACTGTTTGCATGAGACTGCAGGAGCCCAACAGTGAAGCAGGCATGACCTAGCAACCTCAGCCACGGCCGTGCACTTTACTCAGAATAGAAGCAGAAAAATGCAGACCGCTGTGGACAACTAGGTCTGATTATACAGTACAACTAGACTAGGAAAAAGCCCGCTGTGTACGTGTTTGTACAGCACCTAACGCAGTAGGGCCCAAAGCCATGACCTGACTTAGGATTGACCACCATACAAATAAACACATACCATTTTAGGGGTGCTAAGATTTTACAATCATGGGTGCACAAATACACGTGCACACACAGAGGAGGGGAAAAACCAAAACACAGAGCACACTTAGAAACTGGAGATGGACTGAACTATTCCTCTACCAGGAAAAAAACCCCTCTTTCTCCTTCCATTCTTCAAGTCTGTAGTTTCACAAGATTTGCAATCCAACTCCTAGTTTTACAACTTGAAGCCACACGGAACGAACCTCATTTCAAGGCAGTTACCGAAGCAGAGAGACTCCATTCCAAACCTTAAATAGATATTTGAAGAGCTTATTACTGCACAGGGAATCCTACCAACATCCTAATTTGATAAATTGTCCTAGGCGTGTGCCAGTGGATATTCATGATATATGGGCCTATTCAAGAGAGCGCATTGTTCCTGACAGTAAACATTTCTTCGGACTTCATGTACAGAATGCCAGACAAACCGACTAATGCACAATAGATCGTATTTTGTGACACGGCCAGGCCCCAAAAAGGAGCAAGCTGCCTCTGCGAGTTATCTGCATGCATCGGAAAGCAACTTCTGCCCGATTCCGTTATGTTCGTGGTAGCAGATTTTAGTACATAAACTTGCTTGGATTATTTTCTTTCCTTGAACGGTTCCAGACCCACCACAGTGACAACTGCACTCCTCTCTTATTTATCCACAGAAATGACACTATTTGGGCAGAGGAAGCCTTTCCACGTAGCTCCTGGCCATCACATGTCAACCCTGACCTCATGACATGCGGGATAACAATCGGTTCTGGTGCAATTACACTGACTCTGCCTCTATAGGAGTGCAAAAGGGAGCTCTGCCACACGTTGTCTGAGGGTAGAGGGATGGATTTTGGCACTGCATCTCGGCGGGGCAGTGCACAGAGAGCCCGTCCTCCTCCTCATCTGCACGTCCCCAGTTCTAAGCTGGCTGGAGCTCCCAGCAGAAAGAGCATGTGTATGAACCCAAGAGACTGCTCTAATTATGGCAGCCTCAGAGCCGACTGCACACTGCACCCCAACGCTTCTGTGTTTAACCAGTCATTAGCATGACCTTTCCAACCAATGCCGCCAGCAGGACAGCCCCACGCTGCTCTTCTAGCAAGGAAATTCCCCCCTGGTGACTGCAGTGAATTTATCACCCTGGCAGGCTATTGAATCGGCTGTGCAGGGGCTGGATTCTGGCTCCAGTGTATTTCATCCAGCAGTTTTCCCTTGCAGTGACATCAAGCTCTGCATCTTCACATGAATGATGGAGTCCTCTGGCTCACATCAGTACGTGAGAAGGGTTACCCATTCAAACTTTACCGCAGAAATCCAGGCCTTGGAATAAACTTTTTAAAAGTGCAGCAAGACATGGTCTAACTTGATCTCCAGCTGACCTCAAAACTCCTAGGAGCAGGCTGGGGCTGTACATACATCCACACCTGGAGATTATCTGCATGGCCACGATGATGGTGAGGTCTGTGTTACATTACCAGTCCTTGCTCATTTTTGGCCCGCTGCCAGGCAGCTGCTAGTGCCTGGAGTCCAGCTTGTGGAGCTCCCTTTGCAATGCGAGTCAACACGACTTCAGGGATCCCTGTGCTCCGAGCGGCCTCTTACTACAGGCAGCCAGCGGGTTTAGCTGTAGAGCTCTGCCCAGAGCTTGAGGTCTGGCCACGGCACCCGATTCTTCTGTGAGAGCTAAGGGAGTGATAGTGGGAACCCAAAGGGAGTTAAGGTCAGATCCCAGATGGAGGGATGTGATCCTATGACCCCAGCTGACTTCCTGCCCTTTGGGCGGGGGGCTGGACTCGATGATCTTCCGAGGTCCCTTCCAGCCCTGATGTCTATGAAGTCTATGGAGAAGCCATGGGGGCTGGGGTGAGATAAAAAGAGGGATAGAGGCACGTGTCTGAAAGGAGGAGGGGGAATGACCTCCCATGAAGAAAAAAAGTGGAGGGAGATAAAGCTAGACAACCTGTGGCCTGGATATCCTTCTCCAAATATATATATGTTGCTGGATTCTAGGTGTTAAGGCATTAACAGTGAGCCCCTTAACATCCACACGAACTATTATCAGTCTCTAACTAAAGGTGTGGGTATATAAGCAAGTAATACAGAGGTGGTCATTGGCTTTCATGTCATACTTTGGGGTGTTTATACACGTGCTCTGGGCGCTTTAATTAGCTTCTGGCGTATCAGCATCCCTGTGCTGAAAAATGACGGCGGGGGCGCTTCGACGAGCTTTAGTTAAAGCACCCCTGCCACCATGTTTCAGCGCAGAGACGCCGATACGCGAGACGCTGCTGGAGCACGGTAACGACCCCACTCCACGATTAATCGCGTCTGCTCCGACGTGCTGGAATTGCAGCCGGTTAGAGCAACCTCGCTGCTTGTGTACGGGCACCCGCCGTGCCTGCTCTGTCCCAAGGTCAGCAGAAGCGAGATTGTGGTAACCGAGCAGCTGTTTCATTCAGAAGTGAACTGCCCCCGTTTAGATTTCACTTACCACAAAAACATGCAAACCAGCTACTGCAGCTCAGCTGGCGCACGGTGCCCCTCCCTCCTCTTCACTCAGTATTATTTTGTCTCTCCGCACACTAAATATGGATACCATTGCTTGGCATGGCGGGCTCCCCCACCCCATGAGCTAGTTGTTTAAAAAGAAGGGGGGGGGGGGGGGGGGGGGAAGAGGAACTGTTATTTCTAGAACAGTCAAACAGGAAACTCAGCTCTGCTGTCAATTTTTGATAGAGCCGTAGTTCCTCCATTGAGATTTCTGACCCTGGGACATGGCAGCGCTAGGAACTCGGAGCAGGACTTGATAGCATTTCTAGTCACTAAAAACCTTCTTTATCCAACTTGTTTTGCAGTGCGTTGACTGAGCAGGGTTTGCAGCTGTAAGATTCAGTATAGGCTGACAAAACCGATGGGCGTTTTTTTTGTTCTTTAAAGAGATGCTGCCCAAGTTGACAGCCAGAAGGGTCTATGAAACCCTAACTTGCACTTGGTGAGCCATTATGCACCGAAGTCCTCCAGCTAAGATCAATGGGATGCCTACCGTCATTAACTGCTTGCTGCTGTGGGTAAAGGATTCATTCAGTCCACTGCATTTTCCTGCTGCAGAGAACATACATGAACAATACAGTCAACACATTAGCACATTAGCAGCCCTTAGACCAGGGGTCAGCAACCCCCAGCACGTGTGCCGAGCACGGCACGCAAGGCCGTTTTGCTCGGCACACCACCACCAGCCCAGGCTCTAGGCAGCTGCTGCCAGCCATGGAGCCCAGGCTGCTCCCAGCAGGCGGCTGAGAGGCTGGAAGCCCTGCCGTGGGCCGGCTGCAGCCGGGAGGCTGCAAACAGCTGCTCTGGGCTCCGAGCACTCCAGCACCTTTCAAGGTAGACACTGTGGGGTTTTTTGGCACTCCAGCCGAAAAAACATTGCCTACCCCTGCCTTAGGCTCTAGGGCAGTGGCACCCTAGGGGAGCCCACAGGGTTCCCCATAGGTCTGGATTAATACTGCCATGGCTTCTCTGCTGCCAGATGTTTGAACCCATGGGGAGCCCCACAGGCTCTGCATCCCAATGTGCCCTGTGGGATGGGAGTTGAGCACCCCTGCTCTAAGGTGATAATTGTATCTACACCATAGACAGAAAATAGGGTCTAGTTCCACGCTCTTATTTTATTTTAATATTTTCTAACACGAAAGAGACATACAAAGACCTGTCTCAGGGAAATGCTGGGAAGCGGGGTTAATTTTTAGTTCTATTATTAACAGTGCCTCTTTGCATTTGAAAGAAACAGCCGTGAAAGTAGTTTTACACTTTCTGGCCACAATGATCAGAGCGGTTTGTAGAGCAGTCCCCAAATCTGGCAGCGGAGGATTCCCAGACGCCCTTGAAGAAACACTGCACCCAGTGAAGTTACTGCAATGGAAACACGCTTGGAAGGCAGGCTATGTTAGACTCAGGGGTTATAGTAATTCTTGATGACAGGTTCTTCATGGTATCGCAACAAATTAGGTCACAGATTAGATTTTCATGGAAGAGACTATCAGTAGCATCGATATTATTCCTTAAATAGAGAGACTGCAACCTAGTGGTTTGAGCACAGGGCTGGGAAGTAGGTTAAATCAAAATTTCAAATTCTGGATGAAAAAGCAGTTAATTCAATAAGATCCAGGAAAGAAACCCAGGAGTCCTGATTTCTAGTCCTCCATCCTAACCAGTAGGTTTTACAGCCTCCCTTTCCTAGGCAGGAAGCATTTGGCAAATACGGGAGAGCTTGTAAATCACACACCACAGGGAGAGACACTGCAGCGCTTTTACACAGCGGGTTGTACTGACTCAAAACAACGTTTTCGTTGCTAGAAGTGCAGCACAATTTAACACAGCCTTCATCAGAACAAAGGAAACAAGGGGAGCAGAAGCCAAATGTGTGTTAAATTTATGGCCTGAGCCTGTAAGAACTTAGATACCCTCAACTTCCAACCTCTTGAATAGTAGGATCCTATAAGAATGAGGATTTTAATATTAAAAAAAACACGGGATTATTTCAAGAGCATCTGCAGCAAAGACAGCCTGAAAAATTGGGACACTGAAAGCAAAACTAGGTTATATACGGCCTCAGAAAGGCTCCGAGGTGAGAGAAGGTTAAAACAGAGGTTTGAACTAACTGACTCATTTTAGAAATTCACTTCACACAGATGTACAGCCTACTCCTCGGGAAGCTGCGGCCCACGTACCCGAATCCAAATTTCACTCCAGTAATTTTATATCATCATCACCCCTGTCTTCCAGCATATTGTAGCAGTCTCAAAAGGCCAGAAACGAAATGCAAGGGAATGAACAGCTAAAAGATGACAGCCTGGAAGTCAGCATCTAGGAGTTGGTTGGTTCGGGTCCTGCTGGATCTTTGTCTACATTTGGCACTTTCTGAGCGGACAAGCAAAGGACGCAGCATGCATGCTGTGCTAGAAAGGTTACTGGATGGTGAGGGCCTATAATCGTGGTTCTCAACTTTGTTAGCCTTAAGGCCCCCCGCATGACTTTTCTGAATTTCCCATCACCCCAATTGAGAATCACGGACCTAGAATCTAAATTTGTAAAAGGTATGGAAGGCCCTTTGAGACCAGAAAGGTATAGCTGGTGCTAGGTAAAAGTGGCAGGGGAGGAGGACCGGCCCCCATCACGTGCTGCTTTTCCCACTGCCTGCCCCCTCCCTGCTCCTCTGGGGTCTCGCACACCAGCAACCTCTGCCCCCACGGCGGGTCTCACCAGCCCGGGGAGCACGGGAGGAGTGATTGGGATGAGCTCGGCTGCAAAGCATGGCTCCAGCCCCGCATCCACCTGCCTGCCTGAAGCAGAGCCCAGAGCATGCTGCTGGAAGCGGCCAGCACGCAGGCTGCCAGGTGTACAGCAGGGGCAGCAGAAGTGCTACAGGCTCTGCTAGGGCAGCTAGGACAGGTGCAGGATGCCAGGCATGCAGACGGGGCGGGTGGGCAAGGAGAGCACTTACTCCTCCCACAGAGGCCAGGCACCCTGGCATCTCTAATCACTGGACTCCAGGCTCATTAACTTGGCACCTCTAACACGGGGCCTTGTACATCAAGACTGAGATACAGCAATAGAGCAAGACAGGAAAGATCCTCAGCTTGTGTAAACCAGCCTAGCTGCACAAGTGCAGTGCCTGGTGGTATTCCAGCAGCGAAGGTGCCCAAGCTGCCTCTCTGGGAAACTCAGCCACCATCGCCCCTTCTGAGGATCCAGTCACGTTCTCCGTGGTGCCTGTGGACAGATGGAAACCAGGCTCTTTCCACTGGTGAAGCAGAACGAGAAATGCATGTACCAGTCACCCCTGCAGCGCTGGGCATTATTCTGCATGGTGCTAACTACCTGCCACTGCGTCTTTGTGAGTCTGGGCAATAGGCAGAGACAGCCCCGCTGAGTGGAAACATTTGCCTTAGCCAGCTGCAGATCTGGCCCCGAGAGCTTCATTCACTTTAGCAGGACTTTCAAGCAGGAAATGAGCTTTTGCTTTCAATGTTAACCTGCCGGGCTCTCTCAAAAACAAGCATGAAAAATACCTTGCCAGGGCCTCTGCTCTAAGCCCTGGGAGCTGCTATTTTGCTTTCAATAACTTTAAACTGCTATTTCTTTTCAGTGTGAGTGACCACAGTCCTCCTACACTCTGCAAACTGCACTAAGCTTCTTGCTGGGTTCAACACCTAAACCTCTGCTAATGCCACCCTGTTATCTGGCCTGTTCATATTTAGAGGCTCAGTTGCGAGGCCTGATTGCTTTGCTAGGCCTAAGCCTCATCAGCTATACTTACATATTACTGCATACCCATTATACACCCTACTCCTGACCATTTGAAAACATCTCTGCTCCAGACATTATCTTCAATGTTTTAAAAGGTACTCACTGTTCATGAGCTTGCATCTCTTCTTACCGAAGCCAGAGCACTCATTGGTTTCTGAGAATAAGATCATACCCTAAGTCTGCTCAGCTAACCACAGGTAGCGACTGCTTTTGTCTCCTGAGACCGGAAGCTGCTGCCTCATTGACATTTTACTGTTCCTCTTGAACAGCTACGTGCCACAAGGTTTCTTGCCCTGCCTCTTAAAAACCCAGTGCTACCAACTGCCAGGGATGCTGCACTAGCTGGACCCACGGGTCTGACCCAGCCTGGCTCCTGCTATGAAAGTTTGATTCCTTTCAGAACTCATTTCCTCTTGCAACAACAAAAAAAATAGAGGGCTAATAAAGCAGATGCCTAGTTTTACTAAACAACTGATCAAAGAGCAAACACAATATTTTTTGTCAGCTTCAAGGCACCAGTTTTGAAGAGCGGAGGTTACAGCTCACTTATTTAATTACTGGACAAACTGGGCATTAGGATATGAAGCTCTGAACAGAGCCAACTCATTTGCATGGGGTTTTGGTGTTCCTCTGCATTGCATCATCGAACCTTTTGAAACACAACAACTTCTTGCTTAAGGTGGTGGCGTTTGCACCCAGAAACAGCATCCGCTCGTACACTTGATGCTGCTGATCTCCAGACAGGGAAGTAGAGCGCCCCCAGACCAGAAGCCCTTCCCTCCCTGCAGGCCAGCCCAGTACATTTCTGGCTCCCGGGACAAACTCTGAGATGTGTTAGTCAACAGCAGGTGCAAGATTTGCATAAATAACAACAAAGATTGAAAAGTCTCAAGCCTGGCATCTGTTCCAACATAACATAATCTGCTTTCATTCAAATCAAATGTATCCAGAGCCGTGGGTAATAAGTGGCCCACAAACATGGCTGTCTAACGCTTGGATAATCGCAAACAACCTCCAAGAAGCAAACAAACACCCACGTGCACGGATGCTCAATGGCAACTCCTTATGACTGGCACTCCTGAATCATCAGTTAATAACCCTGGGCTTCCGACTGGGACTGACTGGAAACTGCCTTGATCGTTGTTGGGGGCATGCTTCCCGATTGGCATTTCCTCGTGTCTGATGTTTTCCAAGAGCCTTTACTGAGAAAGCAAGAACATTGCTGCTTGCGACTTGCTCTGCACTGATCTCCTCCAGCACAGCAGAAATCTGAATAAAGCAGGTTCTGGTCTTAGTGCGGCAGTAACTGCCCCAGGAGGTGGGTCACTCCTGTTAACCTCTCTCCCAGACCAAGAGGTCAAGGTCACCGAGAGAGTCAGGGCCAGGGCTAACAGCAAAGCACCGATTCCTGACTCCCAGTCCTATGCTTTGACCTCTATGTCTCAGACCATGATCTGTCAACTCAATTCTCGCATCCCTCAGGACAATTCCCCTAGCATCCATGCAGATAAAACGGAGGTAAATGAGAGGAGGGTCGAGCCCCCTGCAGGCGCATGGGTCCAGTCAATATTGCCTGTGTAACTCTCTCCCTCCAGTGCTGGGCACCCTCATGCCGGTCAATGGTGGAGCGCTCTGCTCTCTCCACGGTACCCGATATACCCTTGACTGACAACCTCACTCAGGATATTGATTTGCACATTTATGCTAAATGGCCGGGGAGAAGAAAGGCCCTCTCGCAAACAAGCCTTTGGATCAGAGCTTGATTATTTGTGTATTTATGAACTTGCTTTGTTGCCACTTCCACTGAGTGCAGATGGCAAAGGCTGAGCAGTTGGTAAAGAGGCTCCACAAAAATCAATCCAAGGGAACGCAGAACACTGCCTTTGCTCTGACGCTGCCAATTTAATTCGGCTGAAAACCCTCCTCAGCAATAATCATCCCATTCTTCTCCAGCCAGTTGGAGAGTTTCACATAAAGGCTTGAAACCAGGCTAGTCCTCAGAGATCACGTTTCCAAAAAAGCCCTGAATGAGGCACCTTTTCTTACCAAAATCCCTCTTGGGCACAGTTAGCTGGGCCTGTTTCAACACAAGCAGCCTCAAGTGTTTGGCCTCTGATTATTGAGGTTTAGACACCATTTGGATATAAGCGCTCCGTGCCACCAACACTTGGAGGAGAGCTTCCTTTTCCATGGCAAAAGCCACAAACAGAAATTTTAACAGGTTCCCAGCCTCCCCCTTGCCCCGAGGCAAATGAACGCTTGATACTTTTCTAGCATCTTTCCTCCGGACTCCAGGCCGTGTTAGTTAAGCACAACGCTCGGGAGGCAGGGAGTATCTATCGTCCCTCATCCTGTGGCTGGGAAGAAGGAAGCAAAGCAGCTTGTTCTCTTTGCTGGGTCTGGGCAAAGTCAGGAACAAAATCCAGGAGTCCTGAATAAATCTCCATACAAGTGCCTCGGTTTGAGAAATTATGAACTTTATCTCTGAGCGAGAGAGAAAAAAATAAAAAGCCCGCTATACCGCTAAAAGCAGTTGCTGCCCTGCCTTTGTTTCCTTCCAAAGGGTGAAGGAGTCACCGTGCCACAAAAAGTCTTTCTCCATCAGGCCGGCTGCAACGCACAGAAATGTCTTGCCTTTTCCCCCCCCCCGCGCAGAGTTTCCATCCTTTTAACAGTCGCAAACCTTCTTCCTGCCCCGCTCCCCAGGACAACATCACGTGTAGGCCCCGCAAGGGACCCCCGCCTGCATCCCCAACCTCTACTACTTCTTGCAGCCAGGTGGGCAGCACCCCTTTGCCCACCTTCCCCACCGCCTCCAAACTGGACGCCCTCCCCGGGCAGCCCAGCAGCACTGCATGGGTCCTGGCCAGGGCTCCACAGCGGGGCTGCCGCCCTCTTTGCACCG
>NW_005842115.1:716295-721816 GCF_000455745.1 Alligator sinensis | reverse complement strand
CCCAGGGGGCTTTTCCCGGCCCCTGGATGACTTGAGGACACCCGGGACCGAGTCTCGTCCCCGCCCCTTGCCCAGCTGTCCCGGGACACCGGTCCCCAAGCCGGGCCGGCTCCCCGCGGCACCGCTCGGCTCGCGGGTGCTGCCCTGGGCGCACACGCATCAGTCCCTTGCTGGGCAGGGCGGTGCACGCATGCACACTCATGCACACGCGTGCACACGCGCACGGCGAGCCCCCCCCCCGTCCCCTCCCCGCGCAGTGCCCGTGTACCTGGCGGGGTGCGGGGTGCGGGCGGCGCAGCGCTGAGCCCGGCCTTCCGGGTCGGGCCGGCTCAACGTCACCGCCACGGGTCTGCACAGAGCCGGGCCCGCGGAAAATAACTATAAAAGGAAGAGCCCCGGGCCGAGGAAGAGGAAACCCTGTTTACCTTTGAAACAGCCGAGCCGCCCTGCTGCCGCAAGCCCCGCGGGAGCCTCCGCCGGCAGGTTGCTGCTGTCACAAGCCCGCTGGCAGCAGGGAGGAGGGGGCTGCTTGCAAAGCCTGCCTGGGATGAAGGCGAGGAAACGCCAGGGTTTGCAGCAGGGCTTTCCTTGCCCCTTCCCCGCAGCGAAGCCAGGCGGCACCCCAGTGCGCGCGCCCTGCGCCCATGGGCACACCTGCGGGCTCAGATCAAGCGTGGTCCAGGGCTTACCTAGGGCAAGCACCGCCATCGCCGTAGTGGCTTCTTCGTCGCGCCCGGGGAGACCGCGCTGCTGGCACGGGACAGGACCCGCATAGGTCATGCGTGCTTACCCTTGGTTTTATGCCCACTTTATGGCAAGGGGGGAGTCCTCCCTAGCTTGCTCCTGCAGCCGCATGGCTGAGGGCAAGCAAAACTCAGGGGCATCCGCACCCCAAGCCTCTAGGCTGGGGCCTGCCAGTAGGATGCCTGCCAAAGGATTTGGGAACAGCTGAAGCCCAAGATGGGGGGGAGGATGTTTGCCGGTAGTAGGGCCACTTATGGTTCTGGACCGACTCAGGGATTTGGCAAATTTGGCTTGGAACCAGTAGCATAGTGATGGGGGGAGCCATGCCCCCGGGCGCTGGCCAGGCCCTCCAGGGGTACTCGGTCCCCCGGCAGCACTGCTAGTTTTGCCACCGGCGTTTCCAGGCTCGGTGATCAGCTGCCAGGGGAGCACCCCCCACTCAGCAATGGGCCGCAGACGGGGGAGGGGCACAAATGGAAGCATTGACCCCCGGGCACCGGAGACCCACGCGACACCGCTGCTTGGAAAACGGAAAATTTAAATAAAAAAACCTGTTGCACATGCACAACCTCAGCTAAACCACCGGGCCCAGTTCCCTCCTCACTTGCATCTGTTAGGCTGATATCGAGCCACTGCCTTTAGCGGCCTCGATCCTGCTCCACACCAGTGTGTGGGGGAAATCAGACCAAGGAAGCGGCAGGAGGCAAAGGCTGCTTGGCAGCTTCTGAAAAATCAGACCCACCCCAGCTCTTAGGTAAGGTGCCCAGTGAATGGAGATCACCACACACAGGAAGCTGAGAGGGGAGCAATGCCTGTCAAGCCTCTTCACATACCCCCTGAGAGCCAACCGGTCTATCCCTATTCCCACTACATGAAGGTTTTTACCCCCAAGAGAAAATAACTGATAGATGAATAAGAAAACCTACCCACGCTGGTTCCATGTGCCCATGGTTAAATCTGCTATGATTGAACTTCCCCGAGTACAATTCACACAGTTGTGGTTTTAGCAACTTTACTTTGCGATAAACATTATCAGGGCAGATAAATGCAGTTTGCACATTGAACATGAATCATCTTACTAGGTCAGGGCAGAGACGGCAGGCCTGCAGGGACAAACAACTGGCAAGCAAGTGGGGCTAACGATTCCCTGCTCAACCCCCAAATACAAGAGAGGGATCTGCAACAGCGACCACCCTCGTCTTCAAACAATTCCACATGCAACTCTGTGGACACATCCTTCAAGTCAGAAGAGCACCTGCAGGTCCTGAAGTCCATCTCTATTCCCCCAAAGCACATATGCATATTCTCAAAAAGAGAAGAGACAGCTAAAGTCCCACTAAAACACACGCCTAAGGGGAGCATCTGCTTAATACAGTAGAGAATAGGGAAAGCTTCCTAGATCAAAACCAACCGCAATTCTCTTGCACTGGGTGGGACAACTCCCCTGTATGAAACTGGACCCAGGTGCAAGTGTTTGCAGCAATCAGGAGGTTCTCCTGTTGGCTTAACTCACTGTGCTAAGAGATGATTTGGACCGACTCTGCTGTTGCTTTATAGTGTGTGCGCTATCATCCAGTCTTTTGGGAATGACAACGTTGCTGCCTGAATGTCAGGCCAGAGCACCACTCCAGGGAACAGAGCTACTGAACGAAAAACACGGCTGACAAGGAAGGGACACGCTACTCTAAAACGGGCCAGCACACCGAGAGATTGGGGCTGTAATCACACCCACTCATTGATAAGACGCTATCAACGGCAGAATATAGATTTTTAATTTTTCTTCGGACTTGCTAGGGTTTGCGATCTCCTCTTGAAAGCTTTTCCATTAAGGAAATATTGATCGCCCCTGTGTCTTTTCTCCTTCCTTTTGGCAGCAGGAGCCAGGAGCCCTAGAAGGCAGAGTTCCTCGTGTGTGCCAAGACACAATCAAAAATCTTCCACCCAAACGGCTTCTCTCTTCTGCAAACAGCACTGTGCATCGATGCGCACATGCAGTCCCATTCATCTCAGCAGAATGACTGGGTGCTGAAACCCATCTGTATCTGCAGGATCAGGGCTATGGAGAACAGACACTTTTCTCTAAACAAAATAAGACCAAGGCTGATTTCCGGTGATAAATCCAAACCAATGGCTATTTCTTTTCCTCCCCCAGCCAAGAACAGGGTGTCAGCCCCTGTGCGGTGCCTAAATTCCAATTTATTTTTATTTCTAACGTAGTAGCACAGCAAGGTGCTAATCAGCAGTGGGATACCGTTGTAGTAGGCATTGAATGAACATATGGTGAAGGAGAGTCCCCGCTCTGAACAGCTGATTATTTTAGGTATTGCGCTAGCGAATCTCCACGCAGGGAGTCACTTTACAGACATGATTAAATGTAGGCTGGCTCCTGATTGAAAGCAAAGGTCCAAGGACCGTATGAAACGAACAGAACGATTGAGGGAGGCCAGGCTTAGAGAGGAGAGCATGCGGTTACACATACTAGCTGTCTGCGCAGTGCGGTAGTGTCAAGTCATTCAAGAGATAGTTAGGAAACGTTATATATAAATGAGTCAAAAAATACCAGCACTAAGGAATCCTCAAATTAAACACCCTTTGAGGTACAGAGCGGTCTTCCGCCAGGTCTGTGAAATGCCAGGTTGACGGTTGGGGCTATATAAATAATATAAGATGATTTTAATGTAGGAAAACCCCCACACTCTCCCTCCCCCCTCAATATTGTTCCTGGAGTTGGATGAACTCACCCCCACCCTGAAACTAATTAATTGGGGGGAAAAAAGTTAGCCTGGAAATTTTGGCCTGAGTGGTTTAAGTTTGGCAAAGTGATGCACAATTGAAGACAGTTTGAGAATGAAAAGTGGTAACAAAGAGTAACTCCAGGTAGTTACCAGCACCACCTCCAAAAATTAGGCCTCTGCAAATCGCTGGGCTGGGTTTTCAGACTGGCATCCAAACCAATACATTCAGAATAAAAATGGCTTCAAATAGGCCCCAGATATTTTTTCTGCCATTGCCAAAATATAGAAGAGTTTTTGTGTGTTGAGTTGATCAGTGTTTACTTGGCTTGAAACATGAGCTTTCATTTTTGGGCATGATTTATACCAGCAAAGATTTCACACGGCAGACCTTGCACAGGACTCAGCGCCGGTTCTAGCTGGCAGCCCAGGGACGAGAGCGCTGAGCGGTATTTGGAG
This sequence comes from Alligator sinensis, assembly GCF_000455745.1. Lineage (NCBI taxonomy): Eukaryota > Metazoa > Chordata > Crocodylia > Alligatoridae > Alligator > Alligator sinensis. The sequence continues at coordinate 717,881 of NW_005842115.1, read as the reverse complement.
CTGGGCGGCTCTCAGTTTATCCTGTGGATGATGTCCGGCTTTGTCTAAAGTACATAAATAGTCAAGAGGCAAAGAAAGAAAGTGTAGGAGGGAAACCAAGAGCGTAGGTCTTTAGCCTGGTGGCTGGAGCAAATGGGACACCTGGGTTCAGGTCCCTACTTGTGTGAGTAGGGAGTAGAAGTGCAACGGCATCAGCAGGAGACACTAAAGGAGACTCACCTCAAAGCACTGGGGGTTAGAGCAGTCTCCTGGGAGGTGGATGCTGTGGCTTCAAACTCCCTCATGAGGCAGAGCAGGGTATTCAGCCTGACCATCCCACCCCCCCCCCCCCCCCCCCCACTCTTCTTTTTTTCCAGACAAACCTATTCAGCAAGTCTGGATTTGTGAGTAGCTTCATCAGTCCCAGACCATATTTTTTTTTTCCATTGGAAAATACCACTCAGCTCTAATAATATCAGTACCTTGCAGCTGGACTGGCCTTTGTGCCCTTGCAGACCTCCAGCCAGGCTCTGCTCAGGCGCAGGTGTCTGCCTGACACAATCTCTCTGCAGCTGCAGGCGCTAACGCCCACGGCAAACCCACACAGCGCAGCCTGCAGGTCAGGCCTGTGGCTATGAGCGTTAAAGGTGAACAGATGAACTGGTCTGGATGTTTCCTTTGCTCGCTCTGTTACCTTCCATTCACATGACGGCTTTAATTAACAGTGTATTGTACAAACCGGGCTCTAGAAAGACCAGTCAGGGACCAGAGCCCCAGCGCCGTATAAACACAGATCAAAAACATGGTCTCTGCCCCAGCGGGTTTGCAATCCACATAAATAAATCACCCCTAGCAGCAGATTCTCTGGAAGAACCATTTCCTGAAGATCTGGTCCCAGTTTAACAAATCCCCTACTCCCGTGCCTGTTGTAACAGGGTTTGGAAGGGCTCCCCCTGCTTTATTTCATACTGGCTTGTCCCTGTGCACCGCGTGAAAGACCACAACCGAGGCAGCTGCCATTCTCATAGTCCCTAACTCGCACCTGGGCCCACACGGACTATCCTTCTGTCCCCGGAGGAGCAGGGCCTGCAGGAGGGCCTCGAAAGCTTTCCAGCTGTAACTGAACAAGCACAAAGACGGGTACAGTCCTGCCCGTGTTCGCCAGCACCCGCGGCCTGAATTCTCTGAGGGGGCCTGGGCGGCATGGGGGGGAACGAGAAAGGAGCTGCCGGGCAATGGACACAGGCAAGACAACCAGGGCAAAGGCTTGGGCAGCAGCCGGACCTCACACGCAGCCGGAACTGGCGGCAGAGGTGTATCTTTTATGAGACCAATGGGATATTTGCAAAAACACGTCTTTGTTTGCAAGCTTTCAGGGACACTTGCTCTTCTTCGGCATGGGAGAGTGCCAAGATGGTAACATGCCTCCTAGGTGGAAATGACAACCCCTATTTCACAGGACCTCGCGTGGGCCGTTGCTGGGGTCGGGGCTGCAGCACTGGTGTGCAGTGTGGGGCGATGCACCTGCCACCCCCCCCTTGCCCTTCCTCCCATGGCTAGCCCGGGGCAGAGGGGCAGGAGGAGCGCCGGCCGGCGGGGCGGGGCGG
>NW_005842115.1:674756-715460 GCF_000455745.1 Alligator sinensis | reverse complement strand
CGGCAGCTGCAAAAGGCAGAGCTCCTAAATAACGGAGCCTGAGGGATCGCACCTGTAGCAAGAGCCTCTGCTAACCGTGGGCCTTCCCTAGCCATGCACTTCCCCCAGCCCACATGTAGGGGTGCAGACATGGAGCAGGGCTGGGGGGGAAGCCCGTTTCCCTCCCCAGCAGAGCACAGCCTTGGTGTGTCCCCTCTGGGGTGGGGACGGATGAGCTGGGCTGCCAACATCGGGGGGCCTCGCATGGTCTCCAGCCTCTGCATGCAGGCCCAGGGTGGGTGAGGGGTCCAGAGCACCGGTCTAGTCCAAGTTGGGTCATGGGGAAAAGGAGCTGGGGCTTGCTCCAGGCCTGGCTGGGGAGCAGCCCAGCTCTGGGAGCTTGCGTGTGCATCCCAGCTGTCAGTCTGATGCATCTTGCTAGCACTTCGCTTCTCCCCCCTGCAGATGAGCTGGTTCAAAGGCTGGCAGGTCAAACGGAAGGAAGGTTTTGGGAAGGGACAAACACTTTTGGAAGTGCTAGACTCTCTTCTGCCTCCCGTGCGTTTGAGTAATAAGCCCTTGAGGCTGCCTCTGCAGGATGTCTACAAGATCGGAGGTTGGTCTTGGAAAGGGGCTGGGTCCTGGGATTTCCTTATGGGACTGCTGGGGGGAGAAGGGGGGGGCAGGAACCCAAGTAGAGCTGAGATTTTTTTGCTTTTGCCCTTCACAAATGGCCTTCATGAAGAGAAGGCCCAGCTTATTCCTAGCCCTGTTGCATCTCTAGAAATAAGTTACAGCACCAACCTGGCACTGGTCCTGGCAGTCTGGTCTGGTCCAGTAACCTTGGCTTATGCCTTGTGGCAGCAACACCTCTCACTCTGCTGCTGTTTCATTTGCTCTATAGTAGTTATCAACTGTGTTGCCTTCCTGGTAAGAGTGGCATCAGACATGTCCTCATCTCTTTGCACAAGCTGACTTCATAAGGAAGTCCCTGTGGTGGTTAATCCAGTGTGTGCCTGCCATGGCACCAGTGCTTCTTACTGACACTAGAGACCACCACCTGGGATCTCACTGTTGGCAATGAAGCCACTTGCCCAATCTAGAACTTCATACCTGCTTCTTTTGGAAGATATCAAATTCCCTGTTGGACTTCTTGCAGCTGCATAGCCATGGATACCTTTCTGGCCCTTGGAGGGTCAACTTTTCTCCTTGAAGGAGAGGATTCTGAAGTTGTTCTCCTGCCCTGTCCTGGCCAGGAGAGTTAATCCTGCTGCACTACCTGTGCTTCACATAGTCAGCTCTGACAAATGCATTAATGTGTGTGCTTTTGGTTTTTTTCCCTAGGAGTTGGTACTGTACCTGTGGGGAAGATAGAGACTGGCATTCTTAAACCAGGCATGACTGTCTCTTTTGCCCCCACAAACCTATCGGCAGAAGTCCGATCCATTGAAATGCACCATGAGCCACTGGAAGTGGCTTTTCCTGGCTATAACATAGGCTTCAACGTAAAAAACATTGCTGTCAAGAACCTGAGACGGGGCCATGTAGCTGGTAACTCCAGGAATGATCCTCCAGCAGCAGCAGCTCACTTCATAGCCCAGGTACAGAGATGCATTTGTAGGCAGAGTCAGGTTGGTTTGTTTGCTGTTCTGGAGGCCTCCTGTGAAGGGCAGACGGGTATTTGGGATGAGCAGTGAAGAAGCTGCAGCTCCTGGAGGGTGTCTTTCTGAAATGGTACTTCCAGCAGGCCTAAAGTAGGGGATGGAGAGGTGTTTTAAAATCCTATTTGTAGAGTAAATGCTGGATGTATAGGTTCTTCAGATGGTTGCCAGCTGAAGCAGTTTAATAATGTCCAGGTATCTTGGGCATTCTCCCCTAAATAGCGGAGGTGAAAAGCCCTCCACTCATTCCTGGGATATTTCTGGATCCTAGGTGATTATCCTGAACCACCCTGGCTTCATCAGGGCTGGCTACTCTCCAGTGATCGACTGCCACACGGCTCATGTCACCTGCCAGTTTGCTGAACTTTATGAGAAGATTGACCGTCGCTCTGGGCAGAAGCTGGAGGACAGTCCATCTATGCTGAAGTCTGGGGACTCTGCTCTCATTAGGCTTATACCTAGGAAGCCAATGTGTGTGGAAAGGTTTTTCGACTTTCCTTCCTTGGGTAAGTATCTGGAGTCATGACAATGCTGCCTGTTAGCTGCTAGTGGCAAAAGAGAAGCCTTGGTGAAAACATAAATCAAAGTGCCTAGTCCCTGACTGGGGTCCACTTGGACTGCTCTCCACTCCCAGTAGGATCCACAGCCTAACGTCACTAAATGGCTATTTCTGGACTAAAGGAACCCTGGCATCTGCAGGAACAGGCTGTTTTGCCTAACGGAGTCAAAGATAGCTAAGCCTAGTGTTTGTTCTCATTTCAGGTCGTTTTGCAGCTCGGGATTTGAAGCAGACTGTTGCAGTTGGAGTCATCAAATCGGTAGAAAAGAAATCCACAGGCTCTACTAGAAAACAAGTGCAGAAAGCTCTGCTTATCTAGTGGAGTGCTGCCAGCTGTGAGAGGTTAAGGTGTTTTGTTTTGTTTTTTTTGTTTTGTTTTTTGCAAACTACCTTCATAGAGAAATGCTCACGGCTTGTGGGATTGGTTTGGGGTTTTTTGTTTAACCTCAAGTTGAGGATCTTTTATGTTTAATGCAGTGGGATTGTTCAGTGTTGGAACAATTAAATCTCATCTGATCAGACTTATTTGCATTTGTTACAAAAGCCACCTTGGACACTATAGCCTTACTCTACACCCTTGAAAAGGGCTGGGCCTGGCCTCTCAGTCCATCTGTCAAGACCTTGAGCCCTTTTGAGTAAAATCCCAAGGACAGCTTCATGCAACAACTGTGGCGCATGCTGTAACTTGCACCTTTTCTTAAAGCAAGCTTAACAAATTTTATTATAACTGCACATGGCCTCCAGCTTCACTTAAGTGACTGAATGTAATGTTCCCTAGTGAGCTTCCAAAAGACTCCTTTTTGAATGAGGAAGTACATCTTGTCTGTAGAGGAAGCTGTAACAAAGCCTAGGCTGCAGCTGACTTGTAGTCAGCAAATAGTGCTTCCACTTACCTAGGCTCTCTTTGCATTTTTTTTTTTTTTTGGGTTTTGCCTTTTCTGTTCCCTTCAGGGGAATGCAGGTTGGAAAGCCAAAGGTTGAGTTATTTGATATTGGGAGTAGTCTGCCTTTTTAATACAGCCACATTTTTAAAATGTAGGTAGTGATATTCCTACCCTAAGCTGACTGCCCTTGGACTGAGAAGTGCCCATAGCCAAGTACTTCATACCAGACTAGGAAGCAATAGAAATAGCCTAAAGTGATCCCTAGCTAAGCTTTTTATTGATGCTAAGGCCTCTAGGGCAGGAAAACTATTAAGTAAAACTAATACTTGTCAACAGACTGAGCTTGCTTTTCAGTAAGCATGGGGAATGTAGCTTTCATGCTGGCTAGCAGCAGCTGTAGCCTATACTGCTCTCACACTTAATTGGCACCTCCTTTTAGTCTGTGGGAGCTCTACCTTGATGCTCATAAGAGGCACCTTCTACACAACCAAATGATAGTTAAGCTTTAAGGGACCAGCAAAACAAAAGGTGCAAGTTTCTACACTTAATCCTAGGGTATAATCTGGAAACAACAGCTTGTGCTAAATTGCAAACTAGTTAAGGTCCATAATTAACTCTTTACCAACCTGTATAAATTAGTTTAATGGACCCTGCCTTGTACAACAAATCTCTTTTATTGGAGCATTCAAGGCATGGAGAACCTCAAAATACTCTATAGGATATCAGAAATTGGGGTCCTAGCTAGCTCAACTGTCTGCTACTTCAGGCAGTACCCAGTGGGCATTCACTTTGGGGTTTAGATTTGTCCACCTGCTATTTGAAGGGGTATGCCAGGTTCCTGAAGCAAGACACTTGCTGTGCTCTGTTGAGCAGGAGCACCTAACCCTCCTGCTGTGTTTTCACAAGCTCAAGACAACTTCCTCCTGCTCTGTTTGGCTGAGCCACTTGAGTGGAAGCCTAAAAAGGGGAAGGAACAAGACAGCATAGCTTTAATTTTGTTTTCTATAAGCCTTCAGCTGAACACCTTCTGCGTGAAAGGGCAGATAATGTTGTTCCAGACCTAGAGCAAACCGATTTTGAATGTTCTCTCTGTACTGCAGTGGAGTTCTAGCTTTCAGATGCATTTCCAGTGGTTGTCTCCCACCTACGTAGCAAAAAGAGTAACATGAATAAGTGGAGTGACTAATAACTGCAGCTTTCAGACTTTTTCTTGCGGCAACAAAGCAGTCTTCCTTCAACTTGAAGTGGAAAATACTTTTTCCCCTCTACTGTGATTTTTAGGAAAAACTAAGACCCTCTAAATGATATGTAAAAATGAGGGTCTTGCTCCAGCACAGGAGGGGAAAAACAGGTACATGAGAAGGAAAAGAAAAAAGCAATGATGGAATGATGCAGGATCAAGTCTTGGTCAGAGAAACATTTTTAGTGCTTCATATATTCAGCATGCAAACGCCAAACTCCTAGTGCGATCAGCTCTTGGTGAATGGCCCAGGGTATGGGCTATATTCCAGACTTTGGTGTAATGAGGAGTTACCGCAGTTGGCTCATAGACCACTGCCATCACCACCAGCAGTCCTAACTAGCTCACAAAGTTGCTGATTTAGAGCACAGTGAGACCACAGCCCTGCTGCTGGTCCAGGAGCTAGCTCTGTTCACTTACCACTTCCTGCTAGTCACGCTGGCTAGGAAACTGTCATCCTTCAGCAGCGTTCAGGGAAGGACAGAGACTAAAAAGTTTCTGTAAGTTGTCTTTTAAATAGCGAGAGAGTAAAACCAGTAAGTCAGAAAGGAAGGAGCTGGTTACTGGGGCCCTCTTTCAAGTAGAAGAGACTGCACTGAAAGCATTCAAGAGCCTAAAAGAAGGCTCCACACAACTTCAAATGTGTCGACCTTCTCTGGTAAAGGCTAGATTGTTATTTCTCACTGTGGGGGCTGGGGTGCCACAGGAAGCATGAGGGGTTAAGTAAGGGCAGGCTCTCCTTGCATGGCACCTGCTGCCTGGCCCTTCTCCAAGGAGGTAAGAACTGTAATAAATACACTTGTTTTTTGAACTGGGGTGCTGCTCAGTTCACAAGTTATGAGGGGACGGTTGGAGTCTAAAAAGGCTGAGAACCACCGGGCTAGGTAGTAACTTAGACAGGCGCTCAGCTCCAGGGATCACACTCATGGCCATCGAAGAACCATTTCACACTACAGCTGTTTGAGAGATTCTGTTCTCCCTTCTGGAGAGAAGAAGATGACTGAAAAGGCAAGCGTTTCTTTCCAAACAGAAAGCCACTTTAAATGTAGAAAAGCCCACTGGAGAAAGTGTCACAGCAAAATGCGCTCATTACTCCACGGGTTGGATTAAAACACTGTAACTACAGGGAAATGCTTCTGTACATAACAGATATACATGCCAATGGTGACCAGGCAAGGTGTGTGCTATATCCAAGTACTTAGGATAGTCTCTTGCACTCTACTGAAGTAAATTGTCTTTTTCTCCTCAAGGATATTCCAATTGACAAAAGGGCCTTGGTGCAGATGTCTGGGATCAACTGAATACATTTATTTAAAAGCGACTTTAAATATTAAAAAAGTAGAAATTAACACATACAGTACTCAAACTGTCACATTAAATACATGTGAAGAGACAAGTGTACTGATGTTTGACCTTAACATTCAAATAAGAAGTCAAGATTTTAACTAGTGGCACTACCAGAGCTGATTTCTATACAACACGTCAATGTACTATGTAATAAAAAAATAAATAGCAACTGCTGTTCAACAGTAAATAAGACATCATTTGCAGAACATACTTCCCCCTCCTGGGGCAAAAAAACTAATTAGCTATTTGTCCATAAAGATCTAGACTTTCTCCAATACCATGTCATGTACAAAATTGCAGAGTGGCTCATTGAGTTTAAATAATACCATACTTAAACTCAATATCATACAACGTGTTTTTCAGGTTTCCTATGACCCACGATAAGCCAGAATAAACAGAACTCTTGTTCCTGATGGAACTCAATTTCAGTTTAAAAAAATGCATATATACTACTGCAAAGAGCGTAGAAAAGAATAGCATTTGACTCAACATCATTTTACATGTCCAAGTTTCTTTATACATTTTGCTTTTACCAGCTCACTTTGAGATCACTTAAAAATACACTTGACCACAAAACGTAAATAGTTTTTGTTCTTTAATGCAACTTAAAATGTATTAATGGATAAAATGGAATGCAAAATAAACTCTGGGCCTGACTTCCTTCCAGAAAAAGTATGAGTCTGAAATACTGTGGGTAATGCTGTGGGGGAAATGCCAGCAAGCTTCGTTGCACTGTGCCCTGTTTTTTTTTCCTTTTCTTTTCTTGTTTTTTTAAGAATAAACTTGTTTTTGTCAGAGATGATGAAGCAATTGTTTAAAAGCCGCTTTCCAATAACAGTTCCAATATTTTGCAATTATCATGCAGGTTTTATTAGACTGATATTTAAATTTTCCATATTAGCCATATCAATAAGATTAAATATTCACTGACTACAGCTTTGTCAAACTGCTCTAAAAATGAAAGCTTTCAGAAAATTTGCATTGTGCTTTTATGAAATGAAAAATTCTCCTGGGTAGCCAAGATGATCTACGATAAAATATAAATTATATCTGTTGTTGTGCTGAAGTGACATCTATCTTAAGAAATGTACCAGGCCTATATATGAAAAGCAAGGAACCTGACAAAAACGGTTTACGAAGAAAAACAATTGTGTGTTAAACTGTAACATACCGTAGAAAATGAGAAAAATGAATGGATTTGTATTTTAATAGCATGTTAGATGCTTTGAATAGAGAAAAAATGAGAGTTAATTAAGTGCAAGGAATGTGTTTTTAGGCAATGCAATTTCATACTTCTGAAGCTGCCAGGGGTCAAATGCAACACTCGAAAGACTAGTAGAAATTTAACATTATAATTATGTGTTTGCTGGCTGATGCCTGGAGGTAAAACTATAGACCACAATTTTGGTTTAATGAAGACTATTAAAACAACTTGATATTGGTGATTTGGGTTTCCATCATCAATAGCAGAAAAAGGGCAATTTTCACTCTGATTTTGTTTGAAAAAAATTATCTACAACACTGAGTTTGCCAAATAACACACCACTTACAAAGTTTTACATTAGCTAATTATAACCTTCAACGATGTTGAAGCCATTTTTAAATGACAATGTTCAGACAGCCAATTAGCTATAAACTAATACTGTTGCAGGCTCACATTTCAATGTGAACAGTGAGAAAATTGAAATGCTCTCTTGTTCAAACTTAGCTATGTGACTACAGTACTATTCATGTACAAAGACAGGTTTTAAGTAAGCTTCTAAATGCATGCATAATGCCAAGAGTAATATTTTCTAGAAGTTAAATGGAAGAAGGTTTACCAAATTGTACATCTTTCTAATGCAGGACAGTCTGACTAATGTTTAATAAAAAAGTTCTCAGAGGGAAGTAATTTGTAACCTTCTTACAGTGAGGTAATATCACAGGGAAGCTGCACTCAGTGCGGAGGAGTCCACAGAACAGAAACATGAAATGCTGGATGCGCACCCAGAAATGCTACTGCTGTCTGTAAAGTCAGTGAATATTTCTGTTGCTGTTTTTATAATAACACTTAACTGAACACTTCATTTAATACATACCAAAGTGGGTTTCATAGCTGTAAATGGTGTACACTTAAAAACTGTAGACTGGTCTTTAAAGGGGCCCAAACCATTCACTTTGAAAACAGAATCTAACTTTCTAATCATATCATTGAAAGTACGGAGTTTGTTAGGAACAGTCATTTCTATCCAGTTACATGGGTGATTGAAACCACCTATATTTGGAAAGCTGGCAGTTCGTACACGATTTTAACAGCATGGACAGAGATATAAGTGCTAGATGCCAAGGATGGCTTCAACAAACCCAATAAGGCGTGCCAGGTTCCAAGGCTACCATAATACTGGCAAAGGCAGAATAACACAGTATATTTACAATGCGGATATAATTCACCTCATGAGGTGGACCTTAAATGAATTCTTATTTTGTAACAGCAGCTATATATACAATTGTGCACAGGATTACAGGGAGGCAGCAGCTGTTCGCTTTTGCTAAAAAGCCCGTCTTGCATGAAGGATGTGCAATGCTCAAGTTTTGTATGTTTATTAGTCTGACAGAATGTGCACAAAGGACACAGGGAAGACTCCTTTCCTCTCCGGCTGTCCTTCGATGTGGCCAATCTGCAACAAAGGAGACAAACATGGTTTAAGGACTTCCCATTTATCCCATACAACCACCACGCACTTCCTTCTGCGTGTCAGCGCAAGTGAGCTGGGGTCCTGCATGTTTCGCCCCACGCCATGTAAACCCTCCACCAACTGACCCAGGTCAGCTAACATTTGGCTTTTTATAAAGATCAATAATAAGCCATCCAAACAGCTTAACTGATTAACAAAGGCACAAATGAATGCAGGTAGAATGAAACAATTAAAGGACTGTTGTTGGAATGGGAGGCTGGCAAAAGTCTTGTATTTCACTGAATTGCAAGAATTTCAGGAACATGGAGGAGGAAAAGTGCACCTTCAGCTACAGGTATCAGACTATACCTGGGGTAACAATCATCTCCTGAATCATTGCTGACCAACTCACTCCACAAAGATATTTGCTAAAAGTGGAAAATGACATGGACTAGTTTGCTCTATATGATGGGTAGAAGAAAACCTTACAGAGCACTCCTTACATCAGGCAAAGAAGAGAAACAAGGGATAGAGGGCTCATCTACCCTCTCCCTGAAAGAATCAGAGCCCCAAAGTCAGGTCTAAGCCCTCCTGCTTAAGAAGGATAGAGCCAACAAGTCCCGCGAACAAGTGGACCACAAGGTTGCAGTCATCAGTTCCTACAGAAAAAATAGATGCGTGGAAGGGGGATCCAAACATTTTCAAGTAAGTTATCTGGTGTGTGGGCATTTCACAAACTACAGCTCTGACTGCATTAGAACAGCAGGCATTTCACTACAGTCCTTTTCTGCCTCACAGGTATAAATCTTGGTCCACTGTTTTCAGAATAGCATAACCCTTTCTGCTCCATAGGTTGCTATAATGGGGTGGGGGGTGGAAACTAGAAGGCAAACAGCTGAGGCTACAACAGCAAAGACTGTAGGATATGGCCCACCAGCTCTCCTGTCCAAGAAGCACCTCTTGGTTTGGAGCTCTCCGCAACATTTCAAAGAGAGGCTTCTTAAGAAGATCCCAGCTTCACTTACAAGCCAGACTTAGCAAGCGCTGCCAGCAGCATTCTTACTTCCACCCAGCAATTTGGGGGCATACAGCCTTGACCAGACAGTACTTCATTCACAGACTCCACCGATCTGAGACGGTTACTGATTCTAGCATTTGTTCCTGTTTTGTGGAGCTAGTGGATTGACTTGGCTGGTTTTAAGGTAGGTAACATCGACTAAGGGGTTACATAACAGGTAGACCTCAGTGAACCTTCACAGGGCCTCAGACTCCAAAAGTGATCTGCCTTTTGCACCTGACATCTGTGGACAGCATCAGAGGTTGAAACCATCCTATATCTGTAACAAGAGGGTCCTGATTCCAACTGTGGTCTTTGGGCACTGTTGTAATAAAATCCTTTGCCAAATAATTAACTGCAAGCCATTCTCTCCAAATTTCCTTGCATCAACACTTGCCTTTAAGTAAAGCATATGAAACAGTTTTCCTGGTTCTAAACAAGTAAGATTTGTAAATTTAAGGAGAAAAAAAAAGAAACATTTTCTCATACTGAAACAGGACATGTTGAATATATTAAAAAGTTACGACAGAGGGGTCATTACACCTATAGTTCTGCTTTGAGTTAAAGATACAGAAGTGATGAATTCTCTGCAAACATATTGATAAGAACTATTGTCATCAATGATAAACTGATAACATGCAAGGTCCTCTGGCCATTTGATGGTGATGGAATTGTTACTATTCACATGCACATGAGATAACTCCTCTACTTGCATCGCCAGAATTCAGTGCCAGTACAAATGCATGAGACAATTCCACTGGCTTCACTATAACTGTGCATTACAAGTTCATTAGGATCTCTGACTTAGCAAGAAAATCACCAAATTCTTTTCAAGATCTAGAGAAAACTGACATCCAAGCCATTTTTTAATATTCTGCAGCTGTTGTACTGTTCTTTATGCCAAATGCATTTAATTGTGCTTATATTATTAGGAGACCAGCTAAATATAAGAGCAGTTACCTGTAAAAGCACGGACCTTTGCCTACTCCCTCTATTGCCATTCCTCCCCCACCCCAATTTGGCCGAGGCATTCCCCTTTCTGATATTGTGTCCTGGGTCTGAATCCTATTACTCTCTAGGCTTCCTGTCAATTGATGAAAATAAACCTTGTGTGTGGTGCAGAACCCACTCAGCCTGGGCAGCACTGCAGGTGGACAGCTGGACTAACAGCTGTCAAGACAGCACAGAAGTTGGAATCGTATTTTTATTAATAAAACCTGTCTCATTTCCCCAAGCTGCAGCTGTGAGGAAGAGAGAGGCAGGATTCATTAGGGCTTGGGAGGAAGCCAGCAGAGAGTGAATGGAGGACTGGGGCCTCTGACTGGGTGTGAGGTTCGAAGCAGAGGACTGAAGACTGGATCAGGTCCAGAGAGGAGGCTGTGGAGAAGGAAGAGGTTGATCCACAAGGGAGACCAGAGGTGAAGCAGGAATAATAACTGTTGGGCAGGGAAACTGCTGATAAGCAGCATATCATTTATGCAGGAAAACCAGCAGTGCATGGGATTAATGATGATAATCGGGTGGATTCCCAACCGCTCTAACAAGTGCATTCAACATTTCTGGAAGACTGGAACCACAGGCTGCCATTGCCAATAGTCATAAAAGCAGATCTGACACCTCCAAATTTGATGGAAAGCTGGTATATTCCAAAGACAAAGTACTGCATGTTAGATGCATCTTTCTGAGCAAGCAAGAGCCATCCCCTGGCCAGGGTGTTTTTAGCAGCTTTTAGGGGAGAGGCAGAACCCCACCACTGGAACCCAGAAATTCCCCTCCCCATATTCTCCTTCTTCAGTTTAAACCCTGGATACAAGTCTAAGTCACTATTACTGCTTGAGGCTTTTGACAGAAGAGTCAAGTATGTTATGCAAGTCCCGTGCCATTCTTGACATGGTGTCATTGTCTACTTTCTCCTAGACCTGCAGAAGGGTTAAATGAATACAGAAAAGCACAAGTATCCAGGCAGTGTCTGGTCTCTTGGGAAACTCACCCAATTAAGCAACTGTGTAAAGCCAATTGTAAGTTTTGAGGCTAACTTCATCTGGAACAGGGGGGATCATTTAAATACTATATATATATCTGTTTTAAGAAACTAGATCGGACTGGTGTTCAGGACCTTTAAATAAGTCAAACAAGGTGTATAAGTATGAACAAGTTAGCTGCTGCTCAGCTGACATGACAACCAGAAAAGCATCAGTTCCTCAGCATCTTCATAAAAGGACAGATACTCACCCACCACTCTTGGTCCTCTTCACCAGTTACAATAATTACTTCTCCTTCAACAAAGGTAAGCTCATCATCATTATCTGCTTGGCAATCATAAATGGTCTTTACTCTTCTGACTTTGTTTTTCCCCTTAAAAAAGGTAAAGTTTAAGGTTAAGGAGCTCAGAGAAAGGGATAACAGAATTTAAACAGCTTTGGACTCTGTTTTATTCTCCAAAACCACTTTATGTCATCAGGCATTTGTCTCTGACTGCAAACCAAAAAGGATAAACAAGTTGCACTGGTAAAGTGACGGTAAGGAAGTTTCATCAAGGATTTTAACCAAGTTTAGTGGCTGCCATAGTTTGTACTTAAAACTGTACACATTTCAGAAAACCCAGCATCTAACATACTACTTTATTAAATTATTTTGCACTGAAATGATATCAGAGCCATTGTTAGCAGTATTTTCTGCTTAGGCTAGAAAGCAATTCTGACAACAGCTTTAATATCATTTCAGTCCACACTGACCTTTTAACACAAACCAGAAATAAAAATGTTCTCTGATTTTCAGAAGATTCAGGGGCTGAAGAAAATAGCAAATATAAATCCCACTATTTAAAACGGTCTCTAGAAGTTTTGGATCCCAGCCCACTCTGCATTCTTTGATTCAGGTCTAGACACAAACTGAAATCTGAAAACTGTATGAGATTTTCACCCAAGATGCTAGAAATCTCGTATGAAATCTAGTTTCAGAAGACTAGAAACCATTTAATACTGACAACATAAGCCACTGATGAGATAATCTACTCTGAAACCAAAACATGATCTCTAGGTCTATTTCTGCCCATAGTTAAGAATTTGTATCAAAGTACTGCCCCATTAGCTCAGATCTAGACAGTTATGTGTACGCGGTAGAATTTGTCTGCTTCTATACACTGCATTTCAAACACCACTCAGATGGAAGGTACCGTACAGGACAGGAACAATGGGAAAAAGATCAGAAAAAGATCTGTGCAGAAAGCTATTAATAATAATTCTCCCAGATCATTTGAATGTGTGTACGTAGCTTCAGTTTGTAAATACAATGGAAGGAAACAATTTCTACCATCTACAGTGTATTCTTTTTTTTCTAGTTCAAGCAAGTCTGTAAACAGTCGGATTTCTATACATATCTCAAGGTATCAGGATGTGAAAGAAAGCGACTGACATTGCTCCAGGTAGTTGGTACTTTGTTATTAGTAGCTTTGCTGACATTTTAGTAATCTATTCCCTTTAACTCATGGAAGTGATGGAAAGGTGAATTCAAGCCTGAGGTGGTCTGCGTTTCTGCAAAGTACTAAGAGTTGGATTTTAAAAGAGGGCATATTTTCAGAGTTGATTGGGACAGTGAGGTGTAAAGAAACTGAAATATTTTCAAAGCATTTAATTTTCTCCTTTTGTTAGCAAGTCCCTTACCCCAAAATGTATACAGTAGTTTTTTAGTGGCACTGAGACCATTTTTCCACTCTGTAAATCCCATTTAACTCCTTATTAATCGTACCCAGTCAAAGCTGCCGTACACTTCTGAAATACCTGATTTCCTAAACTGCTTAACAAACGAACTTTTGCTTGTGTAGTCAGTGGCTAAACAGAATCAAAGGGATCGGGCAGATGACACTAGCATTATTGGCTGTCACTGCAGATCTTGCTCTTACATGGAAATGGAGACGAGAGAAGACCTGTCTGAGATGGGTTCATGTCTCCCAACAGCCACACTGCCAGCTAATGGGAATGACCATGCGTGCGCGCACAGGAAGAGGAGCTGGGTATGGAAACCCCAGTGTGCCCCCTACTACAATCTGTGAATGCCAGCTTTCAGACAGGGACAGTCCAACATAGCTGATGTAAAAATAAATGCAAGTAGAAGGTTCAGTGGTTCATTTTCAGAACATTTCAAATGGCCCAGGCGATTATCTGTAAAAATTAGGCAAAGATTATCTGTATTTAAAAAATATGAAAATACTTCAAAAGACTAATGCAGTATTTGCCTTTCTTCATGGAGTGGGAAAAGGAGCTTATAAAGGTGAATTTGCCCCACTATTTTTCAGGTAAATAGATGGGCTAGAAGTAGCACTGAGGGCTGGATCTGACCCAAAGGCCAGCGGCTGAGCACCCCTGCTCTAAGCACAGAAAACTCCCTTAATTCAGAAACAGAATGTGTTCCCTTCACAATGGCAAAACGAAGTGGTGAATTCAGATATACTGCCATGCTCCCAGGCCTGGCCTTTTGTGTTCCTTATCTTCATTTTGGCATGTAGGAACCTTTGTCATCACCTTCATTACCTGCTGAAACCATTCAAGAGCACACAAGTCCGCCTGCACCTTCACTGGAGCGCAGTGTCACCTGTATTGTGCACTGAATGCCAGTACATCTTTCTTGCAAATTTAGCCCTTAGGCCACTTCAAAGCTTGCCATAAGGCTTACAAACAAAGTGACATCGTATAACTACCCACCATGTTTATTTTCCTGGGGAGCGGCACGGGGGTCTCTGGGAGGCTGTGCGCTATGTCATTAGCATCTTCAGATGGTTGTTTCTGGACGGCGTCTCTAGACTGTGCATTTGGAGAGAGATCCAAGGAGTGAGATTTCTGATTGGTCTCAGAGGGTGGAGGCTTTGGAGATGCTTCTCTGGCTTGAGTTTTAGCCAATGCCTCTCCTAGCTGAGGTTTGGGAGGAAGGTCCTTCATTTGTGGCTTTGGAGGTAAGTCTCCAAGTTGTGGTTTTGGTGGCAAGTCTCCTAGTTGAGGTTTTGGGGGGAGCTCTCCTGGTTTGGGGGGTAAATCTCCAATTTGAGGTTTCTGGGTTTGTTCCACAGGTTGAGACTTTGGGGCCAAGTCTCCAGGTTGTGGTTTCTGTGGCAGATCGATAGACTGCGAAGACTTCAGGAAGATTTCTGCGTGAGGACTCGGTTTATCTATTGAAAGATGATGACTGGTTTCTATTTTTCTTAGTGCCACTGAAAGAGAAAAAAAAAACCCAGAACATTTTCACATGCATTTCACAATCTCCTTTTCTCATATTACTTTAAAGAAAGGGGCCTTAAACGTAAAAGATGCTTCTCTATAGAAGGAAGAAATTCTCTTTTTCAGGCAATCAAAATACAGGCTGCTGTAACTGAAATTCTCTCTCCAAACTCAAGAACAGATATCTGTAATTAAGCACAACTAAAGAAAGCTCAAGACCTAGCAGTTGTCTTGGTTAAGATGTAATTTACACATCTTTGAAATAAATTCTCTCCAAACAAACAAGTGGACTTAGTAAACTTTTTTTGTGATGTTCAATTAACTTTTTTTTAGTGTCACTTTTCTTTCATCTCTCAGTTTTCAGTTCTGCTTTACTTCCATGACTACAGTGAACTATGTTTTTTTAAGCACATCTGTCCAGAATCTGATGCTGATAGAGAAAAAAATAAGTTGTTGATGAAAACATCATGTTTTGACTTAGATAAAGAAACAACTGTTCAGTATTCACCATTTGCTTTTAGGTCAAGCAGTCCTATAGAGAATAACTCCAAGAATGTAAACCTACTACACCTGCTATCACAATATAATCTACTAGAAGAACACTTTAATGCCATTGTATGCGACTAATCTGAATTGAAGACCATACATGATTTCCACAGTATTTTCCAACACATGGAAAAAACATCTAGCCATATGTGTGCACATGACCCCAACTTCTGGGCACACGTTGTAGCACACAGACAAACGCATTAATTCGAGGTTGAAAGTCAGGCCCAGCAAAACATTTTCACAGCAATTCTGATACTAAATACATTGTACTGAACTTAAATACATACCTGGATAAGTGCATAATTTGCTTAATTGCATAGCACAATGCCAGTCCCTATTTTTTAGTTAATAACAAATATAACGAACATAATGAATTAATAACAAACATTAGTTAAGTGCATAAGCTATCTGAATACAATACACATCTTTCAGTCTTGCTGTCTACTTTGTAAATTAGCTGTACCCTGATCAGCTGTACAGAAAAGGGGAAGGAGAGGCAGCTGTCAATGGGCTGCTATTAAGAACCCAGAACATGCTAAGAGCAAGTCACTTTCAGGGCTGCTATCTACCCTTGTTTTCGCTACCCACCCTTGTTTTCAAGGCATCCAATAGCAGCCACAAGACGGAGTATTAGAGGCCTTGAAGATGACAGGAGCTGTCAGTTTGGGGGCTGCTACCACAGCAGAACTGGCAACATGGCGTTACTTCATGAGCACTGTTTACATTAAGTTCAGATAACCACGTACTCGGGGGTAAATGCACAGCATTTTTTCACTCCTGAGCATATTCCTAAGAACAAGAGTAGACTATAAATTATCATCCCTCTGAAATGATGCTATAGCTTAGGATACCAGTTTTGGTGTTGGGTCATCAGTCCCTCAAAAGCTGGAACAACTATTGGCTCTGCTTTCACAGTTTTGCGTATTGCCCCAAATTAACTAGCCTGTGATTATAGCAAACTCTAAATTAATATTAGAATGAGTGAAAGCTGATGTCTTTCACTTTAATGTGTACCATCTCCATGATGTTTTGAAGGGATATTGTCATACTGTAACAATTAAACCCAAATACCTGCTGACAGAATGGATTTAACTTTTTTATTTCCCTTTTATCATTCATGCATTTTTCTCACGTTGCAGAACCAAAGTAGGTTCCAGCTTCCCTTGCTGGTTTTCAAACTCAGCAACGTATTTTTAGTATCCACTCGCACAGTTGCACACACAATGTTACAGCCATTTTTGTTTTCACCGTCTTTCACTTTCATTCTGGGACAGATCACCACAGACTCTTTTTGGTAACATGTAGCACTTGCTTTTGCTGTGTGTTGGCTACCCTTTGCTAGGAAAGCCAACCAGAAAAACAGGATCACAGGACTGGAACAGTTCCCCTGAGCAATTGAGAGTGGCTGCCTGTACGGTTCAGTACCTGCCAAGGTGTAGCGGCTGTAAGCTCGCTTTATGGAAATGGCAGTCTCCCTAGCTTGCTCCAAGGGCCTTATAGCTAAGGGCAAGCAAAACTCGGGGGAATCTGAACCCCAAGCCTCCAGGCTTGAGCATCCTACTTGCAGGCCCACCAAAGGATTTGGAAACATCTGGAGCCCCAGATGGGGGTGGAGGATGTTTGCCGGTAGTAGGGCCACTTATGGCTCTGGACTGACTCACGGATTTGGAATTGATTTGGCCAATTTGGCTCGGAATAAAGACATTAAAAAATAATTTAATCAAAGACCTCCCCAGAAATAGCCTCCAAAGGCTTTTTGTTGTTGTTGCCATAGCCCTAGCTGAAGTCCCTAGCAAACTTCTCCACATATAGGTACAGGCCTACCACTTAGTACCAGAGACAGCTTAATGACACGAGCCTGTTGGCACTTTGTCCAGAAACATCTTGAACTTCTCTTTCTTCTGGATTCTGCAGGCCCCATTTTAACTGTTTCAGGATTGTTTGTACTTGTTATGTTGGCTCCATGAGCGTTACTTATTACGCCCATTTCCTCTCTCAAATTTTAAACCACGTTTCCTCTGTTTGATGCTATATAAAATCCAAAATGGATTCCGTTTTTGGCCATTTTTGGCCCAAAAAATGGCCCAGTTTTGACAGGCAAAGTAACAGACAGTTATGTATGTGCATTGGTGTGCTCTCCCCTGTTCACAAAACCCACACTACCCTTGAGGCTGGAGGCCTGAGCTCAGATGTGTCATTGAATTGTTCTGCTAGGGTCTGAATGCAACAGTGTGCTTTGCTTTTAGCATTTATGTCTGACTGCTCAAAAAAACCCATCAATCAGTTGACACCCATTGCACCACTCCCTTGCTAACCTAGGCACAAAGTTTCCCTCCAGCCTTATGCATGCTGCTCAGAGCGCAAAAGGTAACAACAACCAGAGAGAAGTTGCCTTGCTGAGGTGGAGCCTTGTCACGAGACATCCCCAGTGCCCTTCAATGCTCAAAGATGCACCCACCTGCCATCCTGCATGGTCTAGTCTCTTAAACCTCTCTCCTTGAGGCTGACCAATGTATGGCTTCATGGGGCAGGACAGGATAGGGTACACTGGGTTTTCTATGACTAACATAGGCATTTCAGTGCTCCACATATCAGTGGTTGGGGAAAAACACCCCTGTTTGAAACTTCTGGAAGAGGTGGCAATGCGGCCTTAGGCTGGGAATGCTGGGTGCTTGAGAGCATGCAGCAAGCTCTTACGCTGTAACCGTTATCTGTGCAGGAGCCTGTAGCCATAGAAAGGTTGCAGCGGCAACATTGCACTTCTCCAGGGGAGCAGCCTGCACAGAGGAGGAATGCCATGTTCCACTGCAGGTGTGTCTAGTGCAGTCTGCTGATGGTGCACGTGCACCCTTAGACACAACCGAAACATTTTATCCCTAGACCATTAGTTAAGATGTCAACTGCTGCTACTAATAGATTTCAATGTGCATTTAATTATCTTTGACTCCTTTTCTTCTATCTTATGTTCTTTCTTTTATTTTCTTCTGGGGACAAAGGAAGGAGGAAAGAGAGCAAGGGAGAAGAGCAGCTACCACCATCTTTCCATCTTGAGTTTGGATGCCACACTCTCCTCTCCTTTTAACAATTTTTCTCCCATGTCCCAAATCTCTTGATTCATGTACCGCTACAGATTCCTTCCACCTACTCCCAACCCTTTAAAAAAGGCTAGATTAATTTAATAACCATCATCATTATTTGGAGTCATTCAAGATGTTAATGGCAAACAAGTCTTGTAATTCAAAAGCATACACGCTGGAGACGCTTTCCTCCGTAGGCAGCATACACCACCGATTTTATTACTGGGTGATCTTTTTTAGTGTTGATAAAGTCAGGGAACGTAATCAGTTCAGTTCAAAGGTGAGTGCCAAAGTTATTTAGGTCATGTCTGTACTGTTTCCCCGCTACCCCCAGGACTCGGACTAAGAAAATACCTCAGATTCCAGGTTGCACCGGCATAGAGGGTCAGGAATCTCTCTGTGGATCCTGAGGCATAAGTCTGAACTTTGCTCCATGGTTATGTTAAAAGGCCCTCAACTAGTCCACCCAAATGGGTACCTGATCGTTTGGGCTGGGGAGTAAAAGACAGCTGATGTGATGTGAGTCACATTACTCCCTGGTGTGCCATCCCACTGCAGAACCTGGTGTATATAAAACGTTAGTCCTATGTGCTGCTGTTAGTTCAAGGGGCTGAAGCAATGGGCTGATTCACTTTTCCAGTCTTTTGGATGTCAACAATTATGTGAACGCTTAAAAATAAGTAACTAAAAATAACCTCTTACCTTTCTGAGGTAGTTTAGGAAGAACTCTTGGTCCAAGTGCAGTCTTTGCAGTCCCAGTGCTAATCAAGAGATATGAACTGTCAGAACTTAAAGTGATGGCATGTTGCTAATTACACCAATCTACTGTTCAGAAAAATCCAGTAAGTAAGTTACAGTAAGACTTCATGCCTAACCAATACACACTACGCTCCCCCTGGAACAGGGACATGCTCTTCATCATAACCAGTCTTGCATTGAAGTGACCCAAAGAACCTTGTCTGCCTATGTCCTTAGACCAACACAGCTACATCCTTTAAACACTGTAGTTTTAACAATAACTATACTTTTCTCTTTTCCAAAAGCATAGTAAATATCAGTACGCTACTCTTTTATATAACTGCAGAATTACCCCAAACTTTATTCAGGTCATATTTACTCTGGTTTACCAGAATCACTTTTGTAGTGTTGAATACTGGTAACTCCACGGGCAAAACTACACTTTGGAATGGTACAGCAATGACTTCCATGCCAAATGAAGTCGACTATTCTAGTAAAAGCAGAGTTTTGTTGATACAATTGTGTCTACACCAGCATTTCTGACAGGTAGCTACCTTGGTCAGGGACCACAACTTTTCCCAACCCTAACTGACCAATATCATGCACGTAGAAGTACTGATCCAGCCTAAATAAAAAAAGACAAATTTCCAGAATGTACCTGTTTTAAATGGGTAAATGTGAATAAAACAGTACATACCAAAAAGTAGTACTATGCATTCATAATATGTCACAGGTCACAAAAGAAAGATGAGCAGAAACATTGTTTCTTCAAATTGTAATGACCTGATGAAGAATGTGCTGCATTTGAAAGCTTGTCTATTCCAACCATACTACTGGTCTAATAAAAGATAGCATCCTTCCAAAGAAACCCTTGCCTCTTGCAAAATTCTTGGACTATCATGACTACAACATCACTATTAAGTTTTAAGTCCTCTTAGGGCTAAAATGTATACTGATGCTGTAAGCATTGCTTATTCAGAGGCATAATTCAAGGATAAAAATGTGCTGTAAGAGCATAATCCAAGGATAAAAACATGTTGTAAAAGATAATCTCAACATGTGGTGTGAAACTTCCCAAAATATACACTATAAGACAATGGTGAGGGTATATCTGATGGACTGTCATGGTTTTGTAAAAGGGTGAATGCTCATTTTATGGAACATTCTGCAAAAGTAGAGTAAGTCTCTTCCATTTTTAATAGCAAAGGCACCACTGAATATATTAACAGATTAGGGAATTTAGCTACTGCATGTCTGTGAGCAGATACTGTTAAAAATTGGAAATGCTCCACTCCAGACACAAGCACAATAGTTGACCCTGTTTGTTCAGACTACTGAACTTGTAAAAGCATTTGGCTCATTAACTCTGTTTATTCCTACCAAACTACCATTTGGCCCAGGACCAACCAAACCCTGCCAAGAAAGGAAAATTACTGATCTGTTATTCTGCTTTTCTGAAGTTATCATTCTAACAGGATTTTCACTTCAGGGTTTTAGCTCCTTTACACAATACTGACAGGACTCCCTGTGTGCTTAAGGTTTCGTGCCCCCTTTACAACAGTGATAAATGGAATATGATAGTAGTGGCCATCACAGGTTGCAAAGATCTCATGTTGTGCCACCATGAACAATTTTATGGTGGCACAAAACCCAAGCAAACAGACATCTTAGCCTTTTGGTGCAGCACAAATGCCCAAATTTGTAAGTGTGATGATTTATAGTCACAGTTTGTGCTGCCTTTTTACCCCAGCATCTGTTCACTTACTGTGGGAGAACATAGGCAGCCCAGAGCTGGCCACTAGGGGTGTGTGAAGCTTTGGTTGCTGATTCGATCTGAAGTAGATTCAGCCCGATTCAGCGACCAAATCTTCAAATTTGAATTGAACTGGGAGACTGATAAAAAGGTCCGAACTGATTCAAAGCTCTCCGAATTGATTCAGAAAAGATTCGGGCATTTGCCACCACAGGGAGTTGGACCCGGACTCCGTGCTGATAAGTGGGGAGAAGTGAGGGGATGGGGGAGGAGGGAACCATGGAGGGGACCCCTACCAGGCCCCATCCCCTGCCTGCTCCCCCAGCCCCCCCAAGCAGCCCCCAACCCCTGCCCGCTCTCCCAGCCCCATCAATGGCTGCCCCACCCAGCCCCAGTGTCCCCGCTCTTTTTAAAAAAAGCCCCACACTCACCAGCTGCTACAGCAGCTGTTGGGGCTTCTGAAGACTTGTGGCAGAGCCCCCCCACACAGTGCGGGGTAGTGGGGGGCAGCGGGGATCCCCACCCTGCCTGGTAGCAGTCAGTGAGAGCAGGACAGCCACTGACGGGGCTGGGAGAGTGGGCAGGGGATGGGGCTTGTTTAATTCAGAGATTCGGCCGATTTGGCAGCAACCGAATCCCCGAATCAGATTCAGGACAGTGATTCGAATCACTAAATCGAATCACTGTCCCCTGAATCCGAAGTGAATACTAGCCGCTTCACACAGGCCTACTGGCCACACTCTCCAGCTGCCCAGGCCGGCTCTCCCGGGTCTTTGGGGGCCTGATGCAATGCACCCTGGGAATCCCCCTGCATGGATTCCTGCAGCACGTATATTAAACGGCAATGCCCCAACCCAGGGAGCATGTCTGCAAGCAGGGGATCCTGCGGCCACTGCCACAAGCAGGGGAACTGAGCTGGTGCATGGCACCATTCCTGGAACCCCAGGAACAGCAGGGGTCCGACCCTGAGGGACAGTGACCCCAGCGATATCTGTTGACATGAATGAAACAGATCACCTGTGCTGGGTGATCCTGCTCCAAACACAACATCTGTTTATACCCACAGACCATCATGAGGTTAACCACTGTACCTCAGGAACACTCTCATCAGCCCCAATGCCTTGGGAGACAGGAGTCATGATGGAAAACCCCCCAATTAATAGGATAAAAAATTGCCTCCAAATAAAAACCCTGGAGAAAAAAAATCTTTTAAAAATATATCAAATCAATGAGGATGTGGGCAGCTGAGTGGCAATCCTGTCAGGATATCTAAGCAGGATTCAGTCAGTTTTCTGTTGCAAAATTTCTTTGCCTTAAAGCACTGGAATTTGCAATGTTAATAATGCTTTATAGTTAATTATGTCAGTTCCTGGGTCTGTCTTAAAGAAACATCAAATGTGTTGTTATCTTTCCACACATTTGCAACAAAAACCGGCCCACCCACCATAAAGCAGTAGTCAGCATTTGAAACGGCCTTTCAGAGCCACAGCACGTCTAACCCTTCAGCTAACACAGTAACTACACTGGCTCGCGGTGACAGTAGTCTACTATCCTTTCTGTTACAGAAGGTGAAGGGGGAAGATACTAAACTGGCAGGAACAGTCAGCCTTGAAGACAGCATATCCCCGCACACTTATCCCTGGCAGGCTGAGAAACAATGCAGGCAAAATGGATGCGACTCAAGTCGGCTGTGTTACAGAAATAGGCTCCACCTCAAATGAGTGATCTGTAACCTTTTGATACTCTATGGTAGGGGCATGAAGCATTGCTTAGTAAAAGTGATCAAATATGCAGTAGTTTAAATGTCAGAAGATGCGAGTGTACAGTTCCCGGTTGCCTGGATCAGAGCCTAGTGCAACAACATTCCTGTGTTCCATTTTGATGCAAGAGCAGTATTTGCTGCTACTATTTCATCTCTACCATACAGCGTTTCAGTTCTGCAAATATGATTGTAGGAAATCTGTTTAGAAAATGTATAGACAAGGGCTAGTCAGGTTCTATTTTGGTAAATGATGATTCATGATTCACATGTCAGCGACATCTGGATGGATTTTCAAGCCCATCGTTAACAAACACAAACAGTTAAAAATCTTACCTTGACTGCTGAGACATCCCCTCAAACTTGTTTGCAGTCTTAGTCGAAGATGGGCCCAAATCATTACCTAAGGGGCAAAAATGATTAGGTTATTTTCATTTTTAGTAGAGATAAAAAACCTTAACACATAAAGAGAAGGTATTGTTACATAAACCAGAGGTGGCCAACTTGCAGGACACATATTACAGGTGGCATGGGCAGTTTCCATGTGTGGTACATGGCAGACTGGGGAGTGGAAAGGCAGGGCAGAGACAGATAGTGCAGAAAGCAGAGCAGCAGAGGAGGCAGGGAGCAGAAGGCAGAGAAGCAGATGGGGCAGGGGAAGGGGATCAGTGACACTCAGGCAAAGTGCAAGGTTAATTTGTGGCATGCATGCCTAACAGGCTGGCCTACACTGATATAAACCAAAATCTGCAGCTTTCCAAATACACCTACTATTAGCTTGTTTACGCATACATTAAAGAGAAATGTTCGTTCATAGTTTCATACATTTTAAGATTAGTGGGGACTGTATGATTATCTAGGATGGCCTCCTGTGTAACATATACCTGAACAACAGTTGCTGGTAGTGGGAAAAAGACCAGTCTCATACAGTCAGCATTGCAGGGCATTTCCTTTGAATGCAAAGTTAATTTTTGCAGAAACTGGAAAACATTCTATATAAAACTCTCCCCTTAACAAGTTCATGGGAAAGCACTACAGTGAAATGAAGAAAAAATTCAACTTCATCCTTTAGAAAGTACATAGTCTTTTAAACCCATTATAAATTAGCTCTTACTTAGGAAATCCTGATTCCGTAGGGGTAGGTATATATTCAAGAGTAGTCTATATAGTAAGTACCCCAGAATACTTTTTCCAAATAAAGAGAGAGACATGGATGTCTCTTTTAGTGGACCAACTGCATTGTTACCTCTTGAATATTTCCTGGACCATCATGGCTACAGCATTAGCCCAACTCTTCCAAATAACTCCCTGTGTGAATGTTCTTATTCCAGATTCAGATTGCCTTATTCCACTTAGCTTAATCTATTTTGGAAAGTAGGGCACTAATCAGAACTAGCTATTCCTTTTTAAATATATATTCCATTTAATCTGAATTCATTTCCCTATGTAGAAAAAACCCAGGTTTTACTGAACTCTGCCAGAAGGCGGTGAAAGCCAAAAATGAAGTCAGCACATCTGAGATCTCCTAACAGAGCGCTTTCCCTCCATTAATCATAAGCATCATGAAGACTTGTGCAGCTGCAGTTAAGAGTGCCTTCTATATTTGGGAGCCCTTATCACATTCAAATCCTCTTTCTGTAACACCATTTCTGACAAGCCTTAAATTTGACAATAAAAGAATTAGACTAATGTGACTAGATCCCATGGTGCAAAAAAACCCTGTTAAATTAATTATACAGAGGCTGAATTTACTAACCTGACAACTAATGATACACGCTAAGTAGTAATGTGCTTCCTACACAAAGAAACTGAGATTAATATTTCCATTCTTAGCAAATGGAAGATCAATAAAAGGATAGCTGCAAAAATTTTATTAAAATTTAATTTCTCTGCTCAATAATAGCTATGCCAACATGGAGACTAAAAAGTTAGTGACAGTGCATGGATAGAGCATCAAGATTAGAAGAAAAAACAACACATATTTAGCAATGTGGATGGGGCATTGGTCCCATTCAGCATTGGTCTAAACTGTTTCTAATGAAGTCAGTGCTAAAAGTCATATTAACCTCAAAGCCAGCAGTTTGGCTCCGCTCAGCCCTCGGATACATTCTACCATTCACAAAAATGCAACTTGGGGTACAGTATCCCAGCAAGGGGTGGGCAATGAAGGATTTCAGAACATCCCAAGTGAAGAGCCCTTTTTTATGCTGAGAGCTGTTGAAAGGCAACCTGTTCAACTTACAGTAGTAGAGAGAATGGTCTTTGCTCAAGGAATCATCTACACTCAGAACTCAAGTACAGAATGCAAGTCCTTCAGTAATACCCGATTCAAAGAATTTCACGAGTTTCATTATTTTAAATATATTTCAGAACAAGACCAGTGCCAAGACTGTATACATTTTTTTCCAGTAGGATCCAATAGCTAATGTAACAAAGGTCTCCTAGTAATGGCAGAAAGGTCCAACTTAAATCTCAGTAACAATTTTGGAGTATTTTGAAGTACTTATTTGGTCAGATGTAAAGCAAAAATTGGTCTTCTTGAAACCTTAACAGGTAAGATGCAATTTAAGCACCAAAGAAGCTAGCAAAAAAGCCTATTAAAGATTCCAAGATGGGAACTAGCTTTGAAAGATTAAGTTATCAGACAGCAATCCTAAACCATGAATGCAAATGCCATCGCTTGTCATTAAAAGCCTTCTCCAAGTGAAAATTTAATTTCCCATTTAACAGACCTTAAAATCCCAAAAGACTTCCAAACTTTGTGGCACATTTTCAAGGGTACTGACTGCACTGCAAAGCAGAGATACCTAGGCTAGCTTGAGCTGAGCCACAGCAGACTGCAGAATAAATTAGTCTGCACTCATCTCTGCAATGCTGTGGCCAGAATGCTTATTGTACCTAACTAAGCTAACTCTGGACCACACTGCTATCTGCTGTGTAGATATTTCATAGATTTATTTGTAAGGCTCTCAATCTGATTTACTAGTGATTCTACAGTTGTGAGCAGCACCACTGCTACTACTAGCACTTTTCATTGTATTTTAGCCTCTCTCATTTTACAACTAATGTTATCCTGGCTTTAAAAGACTGGGGAAATTCTTTTGGTCAAAATTCAGGGAGAAGGAATTCCTTTAGGTTATGATTTGTAAAAATATTCTTAATTTAGAACTGGCCATACATGTTTTAAGGTAGATAACACAGTCTGTTTGAAACCCCACATCACGAACAGCATATACAGCATACTTGTAAGTACAAACATACACACTTTAGTATGTCCCAACAAGCCTGAATTCAGGGTTCTGTCTCCCCTATACAAAAGCTGTTTCTATTACTAACACCAGAGGCAATGCACATCGTTAACTATTTTAAATTGTGCTGTTATCGAAGGAGGGAGAAAGTTTTTCAGCTCAAATTAAGAAAGCACTTAACGGCAGCACTATCTACTGGGTAAGATACAGAACCAACACAGGGCTCTTTCTATGTTTGTTGCTCTGCTACAGATTCACAGCTCATTTTGGGTAAGTCTATAACCTTTGTCCCTCACTTATTCCAACTATAAGATTGAAATACTTTGAATTAAAACATATGTATGTACTCCTCTGTAAAAGTTTGACGTGCATGGATGAAAAAAGTAGATGTCAAGAACAAATGCTAAGCATTCATCTTCAATTCATTTATTTTTAAAGACTCATCCAAACGATATTCAAACATTTGGTTTCTTTTAAATAAATCATTCCCAAATCTGAACTCATTGATTGCACTGTTGCTCTTTTTTAAAACCAGAGTGGATAGCCAAAGGTTGGGGCCAGAGGCAATTGCTGTTAGTAAGAAAACTGTTGATGGTATCATGGTGCAATCTTGCTTATTTAGAAGAAGGAATGTGCAAAGTCCCATTTTCCTGTGTGCAGGAAGGCTAGAACGGCACATCATCTTTTTCTTCAGAGGTTTAAGCTTTTCAGCCAGCACAGCATGAAAACCCTGAGATTTTCCTCAGATCCACACTATTCTTGCACCCCCGACACTGAGGCATGATGACCCAGATAATGGATTCTCTTTCCCCCTTCTGGCCTTATAAAAAACACAGAGCAGAGCAAATCAGAAACGCCCGCCAGCAGGAGCAGCTGCAGGGGTAGCCATAGCAGGGTTTCTTAATTTGAGTTTGTTCTTTGACCTGTGGTGACCACCTGTTTGGTTCAAACTTTTCCCAGTCTTCATCTCAGCTTCCCTCTATACATACCCCTCTTCTCCGCTGCCTGCTTCCCTCAACTGTCTAATTAAGGCTACCACCAAAATACGGCAGTGAATAACATCTGCTAACATAATGCTCTTCACTCACCTCGTGCATTATACTTCTTCTCCATACCCCATGTCTACCTTGTCACCATTGTCAGGTTTTGGTGGCAGAGACCACACACTACTGTTTGTGTACAGCACGTCACTCAATGGGACCTCATTCTTGGTTGACCATTAGGCACTGTTATAATATACATACATAATAACTACAGTTTAAACTGAAGATGCTGATTCAGGCCTATAACACTGTCTATGGTTTTCAGAAGGGGCCCTAGAATTGGGAATTCACTTCTCACTTTATTTCCAAATAGCCCAAAACTGTTGTGCATACTGCAAGCCTCTCTCACTTGCTACGTTTTCAGGAGCAGGCCATGCAGAATATAACGAACACGTATACATTATTTTCTTGCTTAGAAAAGGACTACTGTTTTCATTGAAACTTTTTTTTCTCTCTCTCTCGTGCTGACACCTGGTCTGAATCTCAAATACAGATGATGGAGGCACACACACAAACAGGTCTAAAACTAGCCTAGTCCTAAATGTTTTCAAATTGGTCAGCTAATTTATAGCATTTTTAGGTTCTCAGGAGACTTATATCAGGACATCTATAGGACAGTTGTGGGATTTTAGTAGAGGAAGCTGACCTACTAAACAATTTTTGGATTTAAACCTGCAATGTTAAAGGACCCAAGGAAGCCCTGCCCGCTGGAACGGATACATACTGGCATCACACAGTCCCTAGAGTCATTGTTTTTGGAAAACTGAATTTGGCAGATGAAAAATTGGGGACGTCTATAATATTCACTTGGAAATGCGCAAGACAAATACTTTGCTCTGGGCATATTTGCAGCAGTATCAAATGCTTACTGCTCATAACATTTTGCTTTGAACCACTTCCTCTCATATTTACTAAGGCTAAAGGAGAACACGGTGTTCTGGGACTGGTGGAAATAAAGCAGGAGCATTTCTTCAGAAAGCATTTGCCTTTAAGAAAAAAAAATCCTCAAAAAAGGGTCAGTTATGACAAACCTGGATTTACAGCGACCAAGAGCATTTTGACTGGGTTAGCCAGTACTCGCTATGAGAGAACATGCCTATCTGAACAGGAATGTAATAACTGTTTCTATAAAGTTTTGATTAACAACGTGTCCTGTTGTACAAAAACATTGGGAGTTTGCGCCTTCTTACTGGCTGAAGGTTATAAACGGTGCACGGATTTGGATTGGTACTGAGCACATCAAGACAGTCTGGTGACATCATAAAAGATGGAATTGTTCATTTATCAGAGCTGCCACTAAGTCGTAGCAACATTAGAAAGACAAGAATGACAAAGACAAACCAAAGACATATCAGCTACATTCAGGTTTCTTTTTTAAATTCCCTTTGCATTTTAAAACTCACCCCAAGGAACTGGGCCCTTATTCTGGGGTCCATGAGGTAGTGGGCTTGGTGGGTCGGAGAGGGTTCTTTTGTGTCCAGGGGGTGGGGGAGGTGGTCTCTTCTTGGAAGGGGCGCTGCCACTAGAGGTTTGAGTGTTTAGAGGGAGTGTTGAAGGTGGACCTGAAAAATTTAAAAAAAAAAGAAAAAAAAAAGAAAAAAAAAAAAAGCTTCTTACGAATACAGGATATGTAACACCAAACAGCACCGAGGAATTCACAGTCACACCACAGTAAAGTGCAGCAAAGGGCTGGAAACAAAAATAAGCCATGCCAAAACACTATGGGATTAATGACATACTCATCACATTTTTAGCCATTTTAATTGTGGGATCATAGACAAAAAAAATGACACACACATATGAAGGTACATTTTAAAATAAATTAATCACTGCAGGCTTTTAAAATTTTAGGCACTGTTAAAAAACATACATTTTTTAAAACTTAAAACTAAGGAGTGGTTTAAGATCAACCAGAAGTAGGTTTAAGAATCACTATTTATACACAACAGAAAGAAATGACATAACTTTTCAGTATATTGTTAGTACTCTAACTATGGAGCATCATACAATAGCTAATGTAATTAAGTCTTCTCATTTTTAATAACATTTTGGAAACCTTCCTTGAATCCTGAAAAATAGGATCCCAACCTACATTCATTTTCTGTGGTGAATATCTTTTTGGTGGATTAAGTATACCGAAAAATTCACATTTACAGGGCATAATGAAGTGTTAAACCTAGTAATGATAAAACAGGCATACTCCCATCTCTGTTTAGAATGGCTCCAGATAATCTTTGGCACCTAATCAAACAATGTATTTTTGGCCACTAGCCTACAATGAATACTGCATGGGCAGATATTTTTTGCAGGACTTGGGGCACACAGGATGCATCCAGATGTTCAGGCCCAGGTGGTTTGTGGCACTGCAAACCTCTTTGCAGCACCACAAACTGTATGCCTGCAATGTTAAAATGTGCCCATACAGCATGGGAGCTAAATTTGCTAGCAGGAGGTCCCAGTAGCATAAAAAAAATGCTGCGAAGAAAAAGCAGTGCAACACATGTGTGCATAGTGTGTGACAGAACATATGGAGGAATGGCCATCCAGAGCAGCACTCTGGCTGCCAGCCAGGCTCCGTGCTCCTGGAGCTGCACCCCTGCTGCACCAGGAGGCCACGTAATATTGCTGTGGCCAACGCAGGTGCTGGCCCTTAGCTCCCCTAGTTCTACCTGGGACAATTTGCTATGCATCAAAACACATGTGCAGGTGCAAGCTAGGTAGCACAAAACAGCAGCACAAATTTGTGCCATTGCTACTTGTGCCCCTGCAAGTGCACAGCCCTGCATGTGGAGACATGCCCACAGAGACTTCCACGTGGCACTTACTGGAAAATCTGGCCTTAAAGTTAGAGAATCCCTGTGAATACCGTCTCACCTCTTCTAAACCTGCCCACATTTTGAACGTAAATTCTGAGCCTACAATACTGCACAGAGAGTTTAAATAATGTGGCATCTTGTTTAAGAGCTAAGTATAGTCATCAGTGATCCCTGCAACATGACACGCACACAAAAGTAGCGCTGCTTCCTCACTTCCCAGGAAACATTATATACCAGCGCGCTAACAAGACTGAAAATTACCAAGACTATACTACGTTTACATACACAGACTATAACAGGGGAAGTCTACTGGGGTACACGTACCCCCGGGGGTATTTTGAAAGGTCGCAGGGGGTACATGGGGATGGGGAGGCGAGGGACGGAGCGCCGCCACCCCATGCCACTGCCTCACAGGAGCAGGGCCAGGGTGAGGCAAGAGCAGGGCCACACAGATGCCGCTCTGCCACTCGCCACCCCCTGCTCCACATCTGGCTGCTCGCCAGCCCCCCCCTGGGGGTACACTTATTAAAAAAGGTTGAAAACCCCTGCACTATAAGATGTGTATCTATATTTGTAAAGGTATTTAAAGTAATGCAAGCCAAACCAAGGCAATATCAATCTATCTATGTATCTTTTTTCTTGGCAAACACCAGTCTCCCAGAAAAAGCATTTTCATTTATCTTAAAACTAGCTGTGAACTTGACAAATACTTTCAAGGTAAAAAATAAAATTGCACGACTAGACTCAAAGCTGCAGGTGCTGAGAGAGCTACATTCAAATCTACTCTCTGGCTGGTTCAGGACAGAGATTTAACCAGTCTCCAATTTCTCAGATATGTGCCTTAACTATCAGCCTATAGGGTAATCCAAGTGAAGCCTTTCTTAATTCGTCCTCTTGGAACCTCTTCCATGTTGTATAAAACGTAGAACTCTTTGAACAAACAAGGGAGAATGACTATCCTGGTTAATTAGGACACTCATGAGGGTGTAGCTCAGTTCCTACTTGAGCCACTGCTGAAATATTTATTCAAAGTAGAACAAGAGAGATTCTTCTCACTCTTCCAGCCCAGAATATCCTATAATCTTGTGACCGGGGCTCTTTTTTTGGGTGGTGGTGATGTGGGATCAAATCTCCCCAAACAGAGGAAGGAATTGAATATCAGAGTAGTCTAACTTTTGAGCAACTGGGTTAAAGAGGGGAATAGCAGCACTACTCCAAGCTGTTTTGTGAATACATGCCTTTCCTTTTCCTTTACATACCTAAAAAGCACCTCAGTCTAAATATTTTTGTTTCATATTGAACAAAATTATATTTTTCAATTTTATTTTCTCAAGTGATTTTAAATTGGGTTTCACCCATTTTTTTGCCAATTCATTAACCCCCTCACCCCAAATCAAATATTCTCAAAGCTATAGATCAGATTAAACTGAATTCAATTCAGATTATATAACATAATTTTTGCAACAGATTCTTCTTCTGTAACCTTACTTTTAATTCATAACATTCATTAATTTGGCAGTGCCCTCTCAGATACTAGTGCAAGTTAAGTTTATTTGGTGACATTTTACCTTTTTTCCTTCTTTAGTTTTCAAAATGACATGGAAGTAACCAAAGTGCATTTAAGTAACACAATTTTTAAAAAAGGATTCTCCCACCAAAACTGAAGACCCTTTTGGCACCCTGACCCTTGGTTTTTGTGGATTTTGTGGACCTGTACCATAAAGAAGCCCTTCACTTTGTCTGAATGGATGTATGCTAAAGCTAAAGGTTAGAAGCACTAATTAGGAGCAACTCAATATATAAACCAGAAGGACTTCAATATTCATTGTGTTCCTGCTCACACTAATATAAAAGCTACGGGTAAGAAATGTATTTGTCTGGTATGCTAGGGTAAAAGAAAAGTGCTAATAGTCTGAAATCTCCACTGCAGAGATGCTTACATGCTATAACCATGGCAAACAACGGATGATCTAACGATTTCACCCTACCACCACCTAGCGGGTGCCTCATGGAAGTGCAGTCCATCTATATCAGTAATTAGAAATTTCTTTTCAAACAAATTAAAAACAGACAAGGTCCTCAAAAATTGGGACAGTGCTCTGCATTGCCATTGCAAAATGGCATTGTGTAAACAAAGCTTCAGAACTAAACTGAGCAAGATCTTTTTTGTCAGCACTGCGCAATTAAAACATTAGGAAGAATCATACTAAGACACATTTTAAATATCCCATGATATTAATGTGTCTATAGACTCCATAGGAAGTTTTAAAAACATTTAACACTTTACAGCTTTCAAATATTCATGTGATAATACCTGAACTCCATGTAAAACAGCAGCGATAGCAAACCTAAACCCTGCTTCCAGTACATGGATTTCAAATCACTTGTTAAGCCTGTCAACGTATTTGTAAGGTAAGTAATAGTCTACCCATTGTATAGAGGGTAAACAGGCTCACAGACCCAGGAGTCCTTGTAAATACTCTCCTGCCTTAATTACTGAACAGCATATCTTCTCTTTAAATCAGTGAAGCACATTTACAGGAAAACAATGGCCAGAGGGCAAGCCTTCAAACATGTTCAGAGCTATAACTGGTCTCCAAACAGCAGAAAAGCAAACGGGTGATAGAATACGGAGATCTATGATCCCGTGTTCAGTGCTGATGCAAATATTGGAATCTACGCTGTAGCTATCGACTCTCGGTGTTACATAATTACAAGAGTTCAAACAGAAAACCTTTAATTGGGTAAAGGCCTTATTGCACAGTCATTTTGGGTAGCTCCTGGAGCTTTTAACCCCTGTGCTGTTCACATATTAACACCTTAAAGTAGTTTTAAGCACTCATGAGGTTCAAAATTATGCCACTCCAGGGCAGGATTCTCTCTGATCCACACTACTCAGCTCCTGTTACATTATGGTGTGCCCGTCCCTACCCCCCCTATAGATGTGCTGTCCAAACTGAAGTCCCCCCGTATCCCAGGATCTCTCATACCCGCCTGTACAGCAGGGATAGAAGCCTGTCCTGGCTCTCTAGCCCTCTAGTGCTAACTCGGTTACAGCTCCTCGTCCTGCCCCTGCTCACCAGGTCTCTAATGGCAAGTCACAGCTGTGCAGGCAGGGGCAGCAAGAGGTTTCTAGACTATGGGTGTGACTGCTCCAAATTCCAAGGTAGCACTAACACCAATAAACATTTGTGCTGCTCATAGCATAGGGTGTAACAAGGCCTTAAGATGCTCAAACATTTTTTTAGGCTTAAAAGTATTCATCTGCCTCAGATACACAGCAATTAAAACATTGTGTGGCTAGTTAAAGAACTGCAAAAGGTCTGCGATTAACAGTGCATTGTACTTCCATTTTTGTGAAGTTAGTACAGGTTCTATTAAGTTGTGTACTAGTACAACATGCAAAGCTGTTACCATTCAAGAAAGTGTGTTTTTTATAGTGGGAAAACCTAAGGTACATTTTTTTTTTTTTTTTTTTTACCACTGAATGAGAGAAATGGAAGAACCAATATTCCAGCTAATGGTAGGACCGGTACTGCAAAGGAAAGTAAGTTTGTGTTAAAAATAATACTTTCATAACACATTGCTTATTTTTAAAATTTATGAGAAACATAAAATTGTTGACTGGTAAGATTAGAAGCTTCATTCATTTAAGACCTTATCTCTTATTTGTCTCAATTTTATCTCCAGCATTAGAGAACCAGGGATCACAAACACCCTACTTAGAAGAAGAATTATTTAAAGCCTCAGCATTGTGCTGCACATTAACATTAGCTATAACCCTGTATTTATAAGTGTCACCACTTAAATATTCCATGTAAAATGTGAGTCAAGATGTAGAATTAACACTGATATTTTGAATTTGTTCACATGCATGAATATGTGAGAAGACATGCTTGCAATTAGGTTTCTCTTCCCATTAAGATATTGGAAAATATGCTGTTTGGGTGAAATAGCTGGTTTTACTTAACCAAAACCACAAGATATAAAAAACACAACACTATCATGTATGATCAGAATATATATATTTTTTATAGTTATATGCACAAGTCAAGAAAGAAGTCATACTGCATTCACGTCATATAGAATCTGATGACCTTGAAAGCTGGACAACTAATTGAAGGAACGAATAAGAATTTTTGCTAGAAGTTAAATGCTTATCAGTTGAAAGTAGCATATTCAGGTCTTCCTTCACTTCTTATTAGTCGATTCCAGGGCAATTATCAGGCACCAGACTGATGCGGGTGCAAAAAAGGCAGGTGTGATTTGTAGAATGTATCAGATAAAATATTTCCAGTAGACCTAAGTGTCAATGCCATTGTACAAGACTGAGGTGACAGTGTCTGCAACTCAGTGCACAATTCTGGTCACCCATGTTCAAGAGTAATTCAGACTGACACAGGAGCTAAGAAGACCTCCTAAAATAAAGGAGAATCCAGCACATGACAGCAAACAAAGAGATTGGTTGGTCAGAACAGCAAAACAGAGGCGACCTCCCCTCTTACGGAGGTAAACACCATGGAAAACAGCTCTTCAAGCTAAAAAAACCCCAAGAATAAATAAGTCTAAACTGGCTGGAAATTCCCTTAATCAGGACATCAGGATTACTCCAGGGCTACTGCTCCCAAAGCAGTAGGGGAGACAAGAGACTAAGTAGTTTTAAGACTGAGTTTGTCTATGAAAGGAAGGGGCTTCTGAAATTAAAGCTGTAACATTTGCACTACAGATGGATATGCCCTGTTCTGTTTCACGCTTGGCACTGAAACAAATTCAGAAGGTTAAAATCAAACTGGATTCCAAATGGCCAAGTCTAAACGAGTTTCTGATGGGAACAGGCAGAATGATGTTGGTTATTTTCATTATCACCCCAACTTGGGAACCTGGCTCAGATTTGCCCCCAAACTTTTACAGAATTAAAAGACCCAGGTGCAACACTTCCCTGAGCATAACATTTCTAATGTACACTTGCACAAGGTTTAATTAAGCTCAGTGAAACAGATGCGTTGTGCCGTATTATTACTTCAGTGTAATGGCTGTTAAAACTGGCAAACGTCACAAAAACTGGCATACATATGAAGTCAGAAGGGAGGCTTGAAGACTTGTGCAAAAAAAATTAAATAACTAAATAAAGTTGGTTGAATTTCAAATGGTTACAAACTGGGTGCATTTACACGAGACGCTTACTGCGGAGCTGCCAAATGAGTTGTGCAGTAAAACGTCACCTCCGCAGCCCCCTGCCAGCCCGAGCTGCTCTGACTAAGCTCCACGTGCTATGCACAAATAAACTCCAGAGCAATATGCTCTGGAGGTTTTTGCTCCCAGGCACACATTCAAACAGTGCATCTGGGAACAAAAAACTCCAGAGCAATAAGCTCCAGAGTTTATCCGTGCACATTAAATGCACGTGTAGACACATCCATCGTGGGTTTCTCAAGAGAGCAGAACCAGGAGAATTTTAAACCGCTTTAGCCAAACTTGCCTAAAAAACTGCATGGACAAACTTATTCAGGTTAAACCAGATTTATTTCGGTTCAGCTTATGCTGAATAAGCAGTTGCTTTTAGCTGAAATAAAATAAACCAAATCTTGAAAAAAAAAAAGAAATAAAAAGGAAACAAATTTAAGGCAATTGATACAACTTTCTTATGAAGACAAGGACAGTAAACATGCCCTTCTTCCTAAACAAAATGCATGGGGAGGAGTTTTAAGATTTTAAGACTTATTATGGGAAAGGCTACCCAACTAAAGACTGAAGCTTACCTCAGACATGAAGAAACTTTTCAGTAACTTGCAATGCACACATAGAAACTCACAGATTGCATAATATTTATACATACAATTTTAAAATGAACCAAATTAATTTTTAGACACCAAATGCACTAAAAACTATGGGCAAAAGTGGTGTTCAGTACATAAATGATTTTTAACTTACCTTCCTTCCCCCATACAAGGTTCAGACTTGATGGCTTCCATTCCACTGTGACATCTCAGCAAACACCATGGAACCTTGCTACCAGGGAACTTCACTGGCGAATGAAGCCAGCTTACAGAGGGCTAAAGGGAGGTGTTTTCATTTAAGTACATCGCATGCTTTGAAAAAAGATTTATTAAATTTTATATCCCAAAGGATACAAAACAATATTAAGAGACTCCTCAAAAACTAAGCCACTTGCTAAAAAATAGAACCCAAAGCCTAACGGCCCCCTATAGACTGGCTCCATGCTCTAGCAGGGTCCCATGGTAGCTGTTGGGGCCTCACAACAGAGCAGGAGCTGATACAACTGGAATTAAGGGGGAGGGGAGGGATACGTTCAAAGTCATTTATGGGTTGAATGCTTCTCTTACTCATCCTTATAAGGGGCACTCAGGACATTAACATACATTAACATATTTCCATGTCTAGCACGGAAAACAAAAATCTAACTTTACTTTCAAATAAGCCTATATAGTAATTAAATGGCTATGGTCTGGGATGGCCAAGCTAGAGGACCTGAAGTGACCCCATGAATTCTTTCTAAAGAAAGAAAAAAATCTCATGACAAGTCAGTCTCCATGCCTGGGTCTCTTACCAGTTTGAGAGGGAAGGGGGCCAAGGTTTAATTTTGTTAAGAAGGTTTCAACAGATAAATTTAAAAAACAAAAATCAAATGAGGTACATGACAGATTGCAATATGTTCATAATTGCTTATGAGGTGATTCTTGAACACTGGAAAGTAGCTGTGCTGTTAGATTAGCCCTTATTCTACTACCAATTTGATAGTGTCCAAATGATTTTCATAATCAAAAACCCAAAAGGATAGTTTTAAATTGGTAACATTCTTTACAATCCCATTTAAACATATATCGATGGACAAGGCCATGGAAACAGACTCAGTACAGTGCACCTGACGTCACCAGAGAAGTAGTCTGGTGTCATTAGCAGATTTATACTGCTTGGACAATTTTGAAGCAAAGAGGCTTTAACCTTTACCCTGTCCAGTTTCTCAATATGACATTTCCTATTGTCTAAGAGAGTTTGCATGTCACAGTTTTTCAGCAGAAAAATGCATTCACACTCCATGGCACAATAATGTACTCTTTTAAATAATTTAGTGTTTGTTTTTTGTTTGGCTTCTGGCTCCTAACAAACTGCCTTATGATAGGACCTAAAGGAAAACTCCCTGTTCCATGTGGCCCTATGGTTCTGCTCCTTTGCTCATCTGAGCCATGATTAATGAAGGCATCTAAGCATGGATATAAAATAAAATGAGACTTCAAGCACATTTTCTAAACAAGTAAAATTTCCTAAATCAGCCTTAGGTCTATCATGAAAACTAAAATTCAAAACAAAGACACTATTTTCTTTATTAGCCACTGAGTTCTGCCAGTGTACTGAAGTGTACATAGAATATAGAAATATGACACAAGCTCTTTATCATTAAGGAAAACAGCCTGAAGATTCAGATCCTAACACTGTGAGTCTTATTATGCCAACAGGAAGGTCAACATGCATATTTATTCCCAATATGAATGAGCCCCCAATTGAAACCGACGCAGAAACCCAAATTCTCACAAATGAGCAAATATAAAAAATTGGACAGATAAACAAAGATGTGGAGTCAGTCAACTGGCAACATTTCTGTATTAAAACCACAACTCAGGAAACTCTCTAGTCACCAATACATGACTAATGCTGCTGGTGGAACACTGTTTCCAAGCATGGCATCTGAATCATGTAATTGCTGTTCTCTGAAATTAACAGAGTGTATTTCATCCATGTATGCTGTGCATTTTAACGAGAGCCTTTCTTCATTACTTTTGAGAACTGAAACTAATATAAAAACCAAGGAAATGAAATGTAAAATTATGTAATAAAATTAACATCAGGGGTCTGTAATTCATCTGGGCAAATTCATTCATGGTTGAAAGTTTGTATTTTGCTCTTAGCCATGGAGTACATTTTCTCCCTCATTTACAAGCGCAGTTTAAAAACAAAGTTTGGCTGTTCAGAAGTTATGGGAAAGAAAAAAAAGTGAAAAAGTGTGGGGGTTTCATAAGCTTTAAGACTAGCTTTACATTAATAAAAGAAAGCTAACTATTTTTACTCCACAGATTATTCATATTCCCCCAACCAAGTTACAGGTGTTATATAAATAACTGGACAGATTAATAAATCATTGTTACCAACTAATGTCAAACATCAAATCTGAAAACTCTTCAGAATTAAGTCCTCTCTTCCTTTTGAAACAATATTACAAACGTTAATAAAAAAGGCAACAAGTATCTTATGGCTTTAAGTTACTTGCAGACGGTGAACATTACGCAATGTTAGCACAAACTCACAGTTCTTCATGGACAAATTCTATAAAGATAAATGGTTGTCCTCCTTAGTGAAGGCCTAAAACCATCAGGCTCAGAAAAGTTACATATGCGCTGGAACACTGGATGTGTGATGAATGGCTTGAGTCCTTCCTTCCAACCTTCTTCCACCTCACTAACTTCCAGCAGTTCTACATGGGAAGGTCCTGACATGTTATAAGGGAGGGGGTGTTAGCACCAACAGGTAGTTCTCCAGCAATTTGGAAGTTCTCTCCATCCAATGTCTCCAGGCACAAAGGGGACTCTCGGGCGTCCACTACTGATTTTCTGTCTTCTCTGTCTGAAGCTGCACAAAACAGCAACTTGAAGTACTTTCAACTAGCTACCAAAATGTTGAGGGACTCAGATTTGTAATTTTGGCTTGGCTTCAAGTCTAGGATCGCCTTACTGAAATAACCAAGAAACCCAGGATAACCTGGGCAGAATTACTGCTAAGTGGAATAAATCAGCCATTTTCATTTTAGCCAAGAGTATTTTGGTTTCTATTTGTTATGATCACAAGGGTGTGAAAAATAAGAGTCTATTGTAAAGGTCTTTATTTCAGCACTGCAAAATTCATGTTTTCCAGATGCAGACTATATCAAACTAAAATTCAGAGAGGAGGGGGAACACACAAAATCTTTAAGGGCTACCACATGTTTAGTTAGGTATGACAACAGAAAAATCATTTTGATTTCTATTTAAATGTGTGAAACAGACGTACCTTTGACAGCATTTCTAGGAGGGAGAGGAGGAGCATCTGCTGTTGGAGAGGTTGGTGAATCGGTGCTTGTAGAGACAAAAATCTGATTGGTAAAGGCTCCGTAGGAGAGTCTTTGTTTGTCTCTAGGAGTACCAAATCCAGGCAGAGACATTTTGTCTTGTGGAGAAAGACTGGAAGAGTGACAAAAGCTCTGGGGCCTTGGAGAACGTTCTTTTTTTATAGGACTAGGCTGTGGGGAAAAAAGCAAAAAAATATGTTGTAACATGGATTCAATAGAAAGCTCTTATATATTCATCAAACATGTTATAGAGTCTGGATAGTCTCCCATTATTTACATTAGTCTAAGTGTAAAATAGACTGCATATATAGCAAACTAAATAGTTAACATAGCTAAAAAGTTTATGTAAGAATGCAAATAGATATTAATATAGTGTCTTTGCTTATTGGTTTGACAATTTAGGTTAAAGCCCCTAAAGTGTCTTCATTCTTGAAACTCCCACTCCTCTGAAACTAAGAGATTAATAACTATGGCATTAACAAGTGACAACCCATTAGAGTACTGGGTTTTAAAACAAATAACATACATGTAACAATATACATTAAGTTACTCGTCTCGATATTTTTCTACTAAAGTATTATTTAGATGATAATAGTAAGCCTTCAGTTTAAATGACCTATTAAGTCTAAACAAGTCAAGGGCAGAACTCCTATTAACATTAGTGGGACCAGATTTTACTTTAAGTGTTATAAGTGATGCTCTCACAGGCTACTGAGGTATATAAATAAGTTTCCAGGCAAAGCTGTTTGGCATGTTTCCTGCTCTGGCAGTTGACAGGGTTCCCCCTGCCCAATATTGACCAGTCTTCTGCTCTGAAGTACTTACATGGTCCCCCTTACCAGTAGTAATGGACAATTCCTAAATTTTTTAATAGTCATCAGCAGCCTTTTAAGACTGTGGGCCAGTCTGATCCAGATCATGTCAGAGATAGATTTGAGGGAGGACACGTGTTAGGACCTAGCCTCCACCACGGCTTTTCCCAGTGGAGACCAAAGGAAAGTACCCACAGCCAACGCTGCTCCCCGGGCTGGCACAGGAAAAATCGCACACAGCTGGCACTCCTCCCCAGAGCAGTAGGGGCAAACTGGTGCCAACGCCCCATGTCTGCAGGCTAGATCAAATGGCACCACAGGCCAGATCCAGGCCCTGGCTGTAAGCTGCTGACTGCTGCTTTAATATATTTCCTTTCACAACATGCACATGAAGTAGGTAAGTTGTATCCCCATTTTATAACTGGAGAACTGACAGCACGGAGTCCTTGCCCAAGTTCACAAAGGAAGTCCATTGCAGAGCAGGAAACTGAACCCAGCCCTCCCTAGCACCCTAATCATTAGACTGTACCTCCTTCCTCCAGCCTGAGGATTTGTTCTCTGTCTATTTTTTCCTTTTACCCTTATGAAAACACCTAGGATTATTTCTGCAATAACTAACCTTTGTTAAGTACATTTTCTGTAAGTCCTTAAGACAAAAAGGTACTATGAATTGTTTTGGCTAAACATTACTGATTTCAATTTAGAGGAAAACACGGGGGCAAAAGACAGCAACTGTATTGATCGATTTCATTTCCTTCTTAAGGCTAAACTTTTAAAACCAAAATTAAAAATACCCAGACTGACCAACTTTATTGTGTACAATAACTTTATGCTAAAGACCGGCACAGCTCTTTGGGTAGATGTGGTATCTTTTATTAGACCAACTGAGTAGTTGGCAAAAAGTTATTAGCAAGCTTTCAGGTGCAATCACCCTTCTTTGGGCATAGGGAGTCTCTGCTGGTCTCAGACTCCAAGGAGTGGGAGAAGCTGAAAGTGTGGTAGGTTGTCAGTGAAAATGTAAATAGGTAAAGATAAGCTAGACCAGGAGAAAACACTACAGTGGTAATAATGCAAGGTAAAAAAAAAAAAAAAAAAAAGAGCGTTTTTGTCCCGTTTTCTTCCCCCTCCTTCCCCTGCTTTACCATTTGTTTCTCTAATTTCTACCTTTTTATATTTTCACTGACATCCTGTCACACTCTT
>NW_005842115.1:664439-674725 GCF_000455745.1 Alligator sinensis | reverse complement strand
ATTCCTGCTTCTCTGATCTCCAACTATTCCCTTTTTTACAACAACCTCTTTTCCACCTTGTATTTTATCTCTGTTGTCTCCTTCTGACCTTTTCTTCCCCTCCTGCTCTCTTCCCCTCTCCCTTCCCTGTTTTTCCTGTTGTCTTGCTTATCTCTACCTATTTACATTTTCACTGACCTCTTACCACACTTTTAGCTTTTCTCATTCCTTGGCGTCTCCATCAGGCAGAGGGAGTCTCTGCTGGTCTAAGGGTGACAGAGCCCGAAAGCTTGCCAAGAACTTTTTTCCAACTACTCAGTTGGTCTAATAAAAGATATCACATCTACCCAAAGAACCTCGCCTGCCTATGTCCTTAGACCAACACAGCTACAACCAAAGACCCTTTATACTAAAGATACATTCTACGTACTCTTTTAGTATTCGTGAATACCTACTTCAGTTAAAGAACTATATAGCCCCATTATTTGAAAATGTTTAAATGGAAACTAGGTCTTAAACATTACATTTCTTCTTACATTTCCACAAATAAGCAAATCCTGACAACTCCCAGGAAACCCATTTCAAGCATTCAAAATTCATTTTTACCTTGTCATCTAAATCATCATCACTTTCATCAATTTCTTCCTGTCGAAGGTTCCACTCATATTCTACATGTACATGTGGATTTAGCTTTCCTGACTTGGCTTGGGAAAGCTGAAAAGCAAAAGCAAAACAGCTTTTATTCAAATAACTATTTTTTTTAATTTGTTTTTCAATCTCTGGTTCTCATTTCTGAAGCCCTCCTTAAGGAAATATATTTCAAAGCTTGACCAAAGGATATAAAGACACTGTACTGGGGCATCAAACAAACCTCGTTTTGTTTTCTTTAAGTATTTCTCCTATACTCAGAATAAAAACAACTCCAAGAAAAAAGGTTTCTTTAAACCTTAAAGTTGTCATATTTGGCTTAAAAATGCTTATATTTTAACACAACAGAAATAGCAACACAAATTCATAGCAGCTGTACAGAAGCGCACATCAGGGGATTTCTTTTCAAAAGCCACAAAATTTGCCCTTTTTGCTCAGCTTTTCATGCTGAGCTATTGTGAAAAGCTATCTTTGTCATTTTGTGTAGTACCTACTGAAGAATGGGAAGAAAAACAGGATCTGATAAACTTAGTACA
Organism: Alligator sinensis; assembly: GCF_000455745.1. Classification (NCBI taxonomy): domain Eukaryota; kingdom Metazoa; phylum Chordata; order Crocodylia; family Alligatoridae; genus Alligator; species Alligator sinensis. The sequence continues at coordinate 673,562 of NW_005842115.1, read as the reverse complement.
TAGTACATAAATAACAAGTATATCTTGTTAGTTATCATTTTTCCACGATAGCCAGTATGGGAGTACACAGTAGCTGGTACAATGCAACTGTTATGTGTGCATGAGCCTATATAGAACTAAACTGCTACATCTTCAACCATGCATGAAGCAGGACCTTGAATTGTACATCACCAAACTATGTCAGCAATAATGTCAATGTTTCTCGAGCACGGTAGAGCAGTTAACACATCTGAATTAGTTCATATGAAATTAAACTAATACTTTGGCATTATCCACATCATCACAAATACTTAGGCATCATAGTTTTCTATTCCTGTTATAGTTTACATGGGCATAAAAAGTGCTGACATTTCCTCTTTGTTGTAAGCACAATCTCATTCTGTAATTCTTTAAACAATGGCAAACTTTTCTCTTCCAAACAAAAAAAACCCAAAACAAAAACTAAGAAATATGTGAAGTGTCTTATTGTTAATTCATGTGTACAAAAGTAATTTGACGACGGTTAGTTAGATCCTTGATTTCATGGGCTTACAGCATGAAAAACTTCTTATAATCAACTTTCCCATATTATATTGCTCAGGTTTGGATAATAGATATTTTTATTATGAAACAGAACTAGAGCATACACAAACAGCTGGTCAGACCTAACACTGTTGCACAGCAAATTTTCTTTTAGTGGGCACTTTACCTGCAATGCTGAAAAAGGTCCTAGCTGAAACAAAAATGGTATTAACTAAGTGGCTTGTAATGGAAACATGACTTTTCAACCAGAATGACTCATTTGCTGATGATCCCAAGAAAGCAAGTTATTAACCAGATAAAAATGCACCTGAAGTATTACAAACTAAAGTATTCTTGTTGAATACTTTGGCAATGGGAAATTAGAAATAAATATTTGTAAAACACTTTTAGATGCTAGTAAAAGTGCTAACATTTGCAAGCTGTGGATGAAAGATAAATATTCTGATGCTGGACTGTCACAAAACAGAAGAAGACTTATTATTTAAATCACTAAGGGTACCACTGTTTTTAAAAGAGTCTCATAACTGGAGATATTTGGGAAATTTCCCCAATTCTTAAGAACTTTGAGCCTCTGGTAATATCTGAAGACTGGATGTCCTACTAACCACATTCTTTTCTTGGGCATTGTAAAATAACAACAGCATGCCAATCTGTTTTGCTTCTAAAAATATATCATCTTGCAGAATACCTATTCTGGGGTTTCAGGTCCAATGAGATTGGTTCAATGGTTCCTGGCTTTAAATCTTGAGACTTCAGACACCTGGAAATAACCTGGGGGCTTCTCTCTACTACTTCATGCTGCTCACCAACAAGACTGCCAGATATGACCCTAAGCAAACCAAAAGGGGTATGGGTATGAAGATAAAGGAGGCAGGTTATCAGGTTGCATTCTCATGTATCCTTCCAGTCAAAAGGGCAAACACAAATGCAACCTGGAGATCAAAACATGGGTGCTCAGACAGTGTTGCTGAGGGTTTTGGCTTCTTCAAATCTGGGGTGGTACTTAAAGAAGCTGGTCTTCCAAACAGAGATAGGATACACCTAACAGAGGAAGAAAAACTTTGCTCAGACTCACTGATCTAGCGAAGACTTTAAAACTAGACTCAACAGAAGCTTGAGTCAAAAGGTAGGGAAAAGGCAGGGTAACCTGGATAAAACCCTAGGAACAAAAAAAGATATAGGAAATAGGAACAACGCTGTAAGGGAGAAGCTAGCAGGACAGTCTGCTACTCAACTAAGTTGCCTGTGTTTTAATGAAAGAAATGTGGAGACCAAGTAGGAAGATACCCACTTACAAAATTATGATTTGAGATAGTAAGGTCAGCAGAGAGGTCACCACTGCAAAACTGACATGGGTGGGCATTGCTTAGGGACCCCAGGAGAGAAAAAGAGGTTTTGCCTTAATTTTTAGTGGTCCAGATAAATGCAACAATTGTATTAATACCAAAGGGGAGTAAGCTGTGATGATGCAAGTGTTACAAATGCATAATTCTGTAGTACCCCAAGCGTAGGAAAACCTGTCCAACTTTTAACTATCCAGCTTTTACGAACCACCATACCAGGATGACAAGGAGATAGAGAACACTTTTAAAACGAACTGAAGCATGTAATCAGTTCGTTATTTAGTTAATCACTATGATTCCTGTTAGGAGATATCACAGTTGCACAGACAGTCCTGTAAGCTCTTGGACTGTGTTGGAGAGAATTTTTCAGCACAGAAAGTAGAGAAACCAAGTAGGGGGAGGATCTTCTCAATTTATGGTATACTAACAGAGAGAAGCTGATAAAAAAAAACTGAAGATAGGAAGCAATCTGAATGACAGTGATCACGGAACTAGAGAATTCATGATCCTCAGGTCAGGAAAAAAGTGCACGGACTATTTATGGACCACAAGCAGAATGTGAGCCAACAGTATGTTCTTATGAGGAAAAAATAAAAAAGCTAATGGCATGCTGGGTTTTATCTGGAGTTTTATCAGCTGGCATCCTGGATTTATTGAGTGATTCTTCCACTCTATTCACCACTGCTGAGGCCTCACCTAGAGTATAGGTCCAGTTTGGGTCCCACACTTCAAGAAAGATGCGGACAGATTGGAAGTCCAACAGAGAGCAACAACAATTATTAGGAGCCTGGGAAGTGTGACTTATGAAGACAGGCTGAAGGAAGCAGGGTTATTTAGACTGGAGAAGACTAAGGGAAGATTTGTTAGCAGTTTTCAAATATCTGAAAGGTAATTATAGAGGATGGAGATAGACCATTCTCTGTGGCCATAGGGGACAGAATCGGGACCAATGACTGCAAATTGCAGCAGTGGAAATTTAGGTTGAAGATTAGGAAGAACTTTGACGAGTCAAGCAATGGAACGAGTTCTGTCGAGAAGCTGTGGACTCTCCATGCCTGGAAATTTTCAAGAGCAGGTTAGACAGACACTCGACTGGGATGGTTTAAGTATGGGACTGGATTAGATGATCTTGTGAGGTCCCTTTCAGCCATGATTCAATTCAGATAACTAATAGGCAGGTCTCAAGGAAAAAGAGGTCCAGGAAAATTGGTTATTCCTTTATGAGACAACATTAAGGATAAAAGAGCATGGCATCGTGTTGTGAAACAAGGATAGGGAACTCAGTCATGGACCTGCTTATTTAAGTCATAAGCTCTTCTACAAAGAAACTTAAAAAGCAATCTTACAAAAAGGGTAAATGTAGCCCTATTGCCAAGGGTGAGTATGAAGCATACAGTACACACATACCAGGACACAATCAGAAAGGCCAAGATACCAACTAAAATACATTAGCAGTAAGAGGAGGAAAAACAAAAGTGTAGATCCCTTACTGAGTGGCAAAGGAAAGCTAATAATGGATGATGTGAAGATAACTGAGGGCTTTAATGCCTCTTATTTCAGTCGTCAGAAGAAAGGCCAAATATCAGATGCCCAGTCCAATTACTATCAAGAAAACAGAGGTAAGTTACAGAAAGAACAAGTTAAATATTACTTATCTAAGTTGGATGTTTTCAAATCAGTGGTCTGAGGAATTCATTCTAGAGCACTCAAGGAATTAGCTAATACAATTGCTGAGCCAGTGACTATTTTCTTGGAGAACTCCAAGGTCACAGGAGGTTTCAGAAAGCCAGGGAGAGCAATATTTAGAAAAAGAAAAAAGGCAAACCCATTGAATTATAAAGAAATCATTCTAACTTTGATAGCTGGAAAAATATTGGAGCTTATCGCTAATAAGTAATGTATACTCAGCTAAAGGAGAAGAAGGTGATAAGAGATATGGATTGTCCAGACAAAAATCAGACCTAATGAATCTGATGTCCTTCTATGAGAAAGTGACAGGCCTTGTGGAATGGATTGGGGGAACAGTAGATATGATATACCTTGACATTAATAAGATATCTAATACTGTCTTTCACATCTTCGTAAGTAAATTAAAGAACATGGTCTATATACAACTATTGTAAGGTGGGTATACAACTGGTTGGATAATTGTGCTCAGTGAGTAGTCATCAATGGCTCAATGTCCAGCAGAGAAAAAGGGTTTTGTGGGCTTAACAGGAGCTGTCATTGATCCGTAATGTTCAATACCTTCATTAATGACTTGTTCTCACTGAATTTCATTTCAAAACATAAGAAGCATTACACTTAGGAAGGAACAGTGACATTCACAAATAAAAACAGGGCTGAAGTACTTCGAGAAGGACATGGGAGTTATAGTGAAACTAAAAGACTGACAATGCAGCATGGCTGAAAAAAGTACCAGGATATTGGGATTTATTAACAAGTATGTGGCATACAAGTATTTTCCTGCCATTCCATGGTACTATTTAATCACAGGATCTCAAGGGCCCCTGAGCTTTCAAGTATTTTTTTTTATTCAGACTATATTTAGCAAAAAAGCTGTCAGGTTTATTTCTGTTTTTTAATCAGCGACTCTACTGAAAAATGCAGAGTGCTAGGAAAAAAGGACTAGAATGCAGGACTGCCTCACCCCTTTTACACAGGAGTGCTATCACCATTAGACTACAGAGGCAGGCTTTCCTCTTGCTTTCTGTCCTTCTGCGTCCTTCCAATGGCCCAGCTTCAGAAGAGGAGTAAAGAGTGCCTTTATCTAGCCTATTCTAGAGCTCAGTGGTTAGGAAACTCTTCATGGAAGTCAGAGAGTAGTTTTTAAATACCCTGAAAATGAGGTATCATCTAGGTCTCCTGTCCTAGGCATATGCTCTAATCACTAGGAAACTGAGCCAAAGGTGAGCACAGTCATTATAACCATAGCTTGTGAACTGCCTGTCTTCAGAAACCCATCGTACAGGTCTCTTCAGAAGTGAGCACTCTGAAACACAAGCTAGTGGAGACTCTTTATACAGAATTTGAGATGTGCTAGAGTTAAGCCACAACGCTATAGTTTAGCATTTCCCATTGGCTACCCAGAAGCATCTCCAAGCTTTCTGGAAACCTTTCTGATACCTGGCTCCAAGCTTCAGAGGCAAGTATCACTCCCTATGCTCTGTACAGAGCACCTAGATGCATAAACACACACCACTCAGACATCTCTCAAGTCACTCCATTGAACATATGGGAATGTTAAGATGTATGGGTCAACTAGGTCATTCTGAATCTCCCTCATGGGGCAGGCAATCGAAACTTAGGCAGGATAAAAATAATATAATAAGACCATTTATATCCTAAGATATAAGTGCTTAATAAAACGTAGCCATCTGTCTTACCAGTTCTTCACATTGGATAGCTTTCAATCTTTTTGCCGTATCCAGAGCTGTCTCTCCCGCTTGATTTACTGCAAAGAGAATTAAAAAGCTCTTCTGTAAAATGTCTCCACAATCAGTGCATTAACTTTCAATATGCTAAGGAAGATTTACTTTAAAAAAAATTGATTGAAAAAGTATTGTTACTTACCTTACAGTGATCATAGCTGAGAGATTTTATCCACACAATTCACACTTGCTTGCTCCATATTACTAGTTAAAAAGATTCTGATCTCACATGTATGTATTCTGGCTGTACTCAAGGCTTAACCCAAGCACAGGTTATTATACATAAGGGGCTACCTCAATTGCAATTGCAACTCAGACCCTTTGTCAATAAGAGTTGTATATGAACAGAATTTTGATTAGCAGGAAATGAAGGTGATTTACAGGACCTGGGATTTATAGCGCCAGTGCAGGGCTAGCCAGCTATGGACAACAACAACATAGTTCAAAAGAACCAACTGCCCTAAGATGAACAGGCAATCTTCCTCTGAATAATGGTCTATATTAGGGATGTAAATATTGTTAAAAAAAATTATCCGTTTAACCTCCTCTAATATACCAGTTAAAGTCCAGGGGCGGGCAATTATTTTGGGTGGAGGGCCACTGACTGAGTTTTGACAAGCCATTGAGAGCCACATGATAGGCAGCCCAGGGCAGATAAATATTAAATTTCTAAAATTTTTAGGGGCCCTGTGGGCCAGATAGAATGGCTTGGTGGGCCGCTTCCAGCCTGCAGGCTACATTTTGCCCACCCCTGAGTTAAACGATTAACAGATAACACAGTAGCTGATTAACTGATAACACGGCTGCTGCTGGGAGCCATTCCCTGGACCCTATGACAGGGAGGAGATGCGGCAGTGGCAAGCCCTGCCAGCCAACACAGCTCAGGTGAAGCTGGGAGGGAGGAAGCACCTGTGAATGAGTAGCTAATTGCTTACATTGACAAATCGTTAGGTTGAACATGGTTTTCTTTAACCTCATAGGCTACATGGATACTATTCCCTACTCCCTTCCTCCTCCTCACCTCCTGCCTGTCCTGCTGCCTTCCAGTCCTGCTAGGACACTGCATGGCTTCCCTTCCCCCTGGACTTCCAGCCCCTCCCTCTCCCCCCTCCCCCCCAATAAATGATAACCAATAAGCTAACCAGTTATCATTGGGCTTATCAGTTAAATGATTAATTGTTTACTCTTTTACATTCCTAATCTATATGGATTCCATTGTAGGTGATCAACAAGCAGATCTCCCAAGTGTGGAAGCATGGAGAGAAGCCCTACTCAAAATAACTGTAGGACAACCCTGTTGATGATGTTTGGATGGATACAAATGTCCCACATACACTCGTGAGATACCACAGTCTGGAGAGGACTGAAATAATTTGCTCCAAATAAAACCCTCACCACTGCCAGAATGTGAAATTCTCTCTCACCTGGTGTGGAATTAATTTTTAGAGGAAAAAATAAACTGATAATGGACTAAGATAAAAGTCAAACAACCTTGTAAAGAAACTTGATGTAAGGCCTAAAGGTTACCCTGTCCTTACAGAGTCATGAATCCCTTCCCTAGGTGATGTAATGGCCATCAAAAAGGTCATTTGTAGGCGACAAAGGAAACAAGTTGTCACAAGGTATTCTGTCAAACCAGACAGAACCGAGGTGATTAGATGACGTCTTGAGGTCCCTTCCAACCCTAATTTTCTATGAAAGATTTCTTCAGGGTGTGTAAATAGTATAAAAGGTTAAAATTGAGATATTTACATGTAAAAGCTGGTGTTCCACAGCTCAGGTAAGAAACACTTTTCCATGCAACTAAACAGTCTGGAGGAAGACTTTCTACTTTGTTGCAGAATATTTGGTAGTTTAGACAGGCATTACCTCTCCAAAGAAGACATTCTTCTGGAAGGAAGTGTTAAGGTGAATAAGGGTAGAGATTTACCACTTTTGAAAATCAAAGCTGCAGGAATGACACAGCCTGCATCTTGATCTGGCTTTACAAAAACTCCACCTATGTATTTATGCCCAGGAAGGCAGAGAACATGTCCAATTTTAGGGAAGATTCTGGTAAAGATCTGTAGGGCCACAGAGACTGAAGGGAAAGAGTATATAGCAATAGACATTTCTGTCACCAATTCAAAATACTGTACTTTGAATACTGCCTATTATACTCTACTGTGGTAGCAAGGACATAAAGTGCAAGTTCATTCCAAAAGGATGTTACTTTTCATAAAGTATTCACTCATGTGCATGAAATGTATGTGCCTCTAGAGAGGAATCACCTGAAGAACTGTAATATACAACGGTATAAAAATGATTGAGTAAACTATTTCTCAGCTGAATCCCTCCTATAGCTCTGTTACTGAAAGATTCATATCATGGGTACATGATTAATAGCTTTCATCTTTGGCAATTCATTTTCAACGTTATAGTGTAGAAACAAAACTACTGAACCTTATTATAGGAACAACTATTGTTTATCAAACAAAAAATAGAGCTTACCTATATCAACAGTTGGTTTGCCCCTCAGAAGCAACTTCAGACACTCAGGCTTATTATATATACTGCAGTAGTGTAGAACCGTATTCCCCAATGCAGTCTGTTTATCCAGGTTTCCACTAAATATTCAAAGAAAAGAAAAAAGGAAGAAATATTATATGCCTTGACATTCAACCCCAAATCTATCATTTCTATGCTGTATTTTTTAATGGATAACATGCATGGTTACACACACAACTTCTGTTACAGAAGAGTGAAAATTAGTAAGTAATCCTGTTTTTCAATTTAACAATGTCTCTGGTCTGGGAAATGCACTCCTTCACCAAAACCACACTAGGAATTATGAACCCGGACAAACTCTTGGAGCATTTTTGAGCAGCAGCTGACTATTATAGTGACCATATTTTCCTTGAGCTGGTGTTCCACATCCAAACTTTGTACAGGCAGTCCTCGGACTTACGACACAACTGGTTCCTGCAAACCGTATCTTAAGTCGAAACGTTGTAACTCGGAACCAACTTTCTCATAAGAAACAATGTTATAAATGGGGGATTGAACCAAGGCCTGATATCCTATTTTCACCAAAAATACCCCAGAATTTTGTACTCGATCAATTATAGATGAGTAATATAGCTTCATTAATGTATTTATATTGTAACTAGCTATCATATTGATTTGGAAGGACTTCTTTGAGGTGACTTTGCAGGACTTTTTGAAGGGTTCTTGGCTGGAGTCTTCTTAGGATTCCTGGCTGTGTTCTTAAAGAAAGTGTCCAAGGAAGTTTGGACAGATGTTCTCCAGGGAAATGAGTGACACAGCGAACTTGTTTGCTGGCGTGGCATTGCATCAGATGAAGAGTTGTAAGTCGAAACTGACATCATAAAGTTGAAACAGGGTGTCAATTTATAAATGTTGTAAGTGCGAAACGTTGTAACTCAAAACGTTGTAAGTGGAGGACTGCCTGTACTCCACTCCTGCCAAGGAACCCTCAAGTTTCTATTGGCCAGCCAGATTAATCATGTAATTGACCCTTGTTTTTCTATCATAAGAACATGCCCAATCAGAATATTCTGTGCAGTACTTTACATTAGTTTAGGCTGGGAAAAGAAAACACTTTTTTTTTGTTATTTTTTTCATTTGACCATTTCATCCTGTTTTTCACAGTGGGGAGGAGAGGGGGGCGGGAGTGTATGAGTATCCTACACTTGGGTCAGCATGGTGGACAATGTTAAAAGTATGTAGTATTTACATACTACACTTAAAAGTAGTAGTATGTAACACTTACTACTAAGTGTAACATTAGTGTATTTACAAACACTTAAAAGTATTTGAGATATGTT
>NW_005842115.1:561697-664344 GCF_000455745.1 Alligator sinensis | reverse complement strand
TAATATCTTCCCTCAGGTTTTCATCTGAGTGTCAAGGACATGGAAGCCAATGATTCTCATTGTGGGACTGTGGAGACGGATTCAGAAAGGGCAGAAACTATGTTAGTATAAAGATACAAATTGTACAAATTAGCCATAGGCTTCAACTTCCCCTGCCTGTGTATTTGGATAAATAGAAGTCATTTGCTGCCCCAAAGATGCACACTGTCCATCTCAGAATCAGGGCATGGAGCAGCAGCAAGACTTCCAATGCCTTATTTGAGTGGTTAAAAAGCCAGCACAGAAGTCTAGGGAGACAGCAGGAGTTACCACTGCTCAGACCTCCTTCAGAGGCTCCTCCCACTCCTTTTTTTTTTTCTCTGCCCAAAGGACTTTTCTTACCCAGGATGCTTTTACATGGAGACTTATAATGAAAGTGTCTATCACTATTGTGTCGCTAGCATGATAGCAGAATACTCTTTTTGTAAATTTGAGTTTTAACATAATACAATTAAAAGAGCATTCATCAGGAAATGATAAATTGTTAAGAAAAATGCAATATGTCCATCTAGTGTTAATCATGCTGTAGAAGACAAGTAGTGTTCAGTTTAAATAAATAAATAAATAAATAAAAATGCCCTCTGATTTTAAGCTTAACATGGTATAAACCGGCATACAAATACTTGGCTATGTAGGTGAGAACAGTGGCCCAAAGAAAATGCCGACTGAAGGCATGGGCTAGACAATTTTACTTTGAATGTTGTAAAAAGGAAGAATTACTTTAAGCAATTTAGAAAGCAAGGCTTTCCAACTGGTGGTCCTTGGGAGGTTAGGTTGCAACCCCCAGACTCCTGTCTAGTCACCGCTCCCCACATCACTCAGGCTGCAACTGAAGCCAGAGTCTCTAGGCTCTCAGAGGGCAAGGCAGTACACTATGGCATGGTCAGGGGAACTGAGAATGAGCCTGGGGCCATGGGTGAGGGGAGGAGTGAAAGGGGGTACAGGACAGGTGAAACTACATGGTCGGGGGGAGGTGCACAGATATGTGGTCCAGCAGTGAGGAGGGTGCCTATCCAGTGTGCAAGTTGGAGTGGGGGGGATGGTTTTCTGTAGTGCAGACCATGGATGTGCAGGCTCCCTAAAGCATGTTCTCAAGATGCTTTACAAAACATAATATAGCGTTCCTTCATAAGTAAGTAAATACTATTACCTCCATATGACCAATGGAAATAGGGGAGGCACAAAGGATAAATAATTTACTGAAGAGTAAGTTGATGCACAGCAAATCGCCAATAGACCTAAAATGGAACCTAGATTTCCTGACTCCAAGTCTGATGCTTTAACCACAAGACCAAACTTCCTTTTTTACACAGACTACACAAAGTGTGAAGTAGCTACATAAACTGCTGGAAAAGGGAAGGGAAACCATATGATTCAACAACGCTGTTCTCAAAGTTAAGATGAAATACCAGATATGACTTCCTGAATTAAAAAAATATATATACTGCAGTGATCCCACTGGTCTTCTTCACCTTTAAATTACTGCTATTATGTAAAAATCAGTTGGACAAGATATCAGCTCTTAATTTCCTTCACTCAACAGAGAGAAATTAAAAATGACAGGGGAGCTATTCAGTCAGCTTGTTGCATACACTTTATATTTTTTCTTCAGAAATAATTACATAGTGATTAATTTTATTTAGAGTGAGAATTCTTATTAGATTTTCCTTTTCCATCTCCTTGACCATCATAATATCTGAACCACCTAGCTAGAGCTTGAAACAAGCTCCTTAAGTAACTATAACATTACTGTTCTCCACAGTTTTAATTCTATTGCTTATTCCAAATGTCTATCTTTCCTCAAGTTACAGGATCACCATATACTATAAACTCATAGAAGAGAAAAGTATCTCTAAAAGACAAATAGCTCATTGCCAACAGGGTCAAACTGCTAGATTTATGCAAATTATCATAGGATCATAGGAAATAGGACTGGAAGGGACCTCACAAGGTCATTTAGTCCAGCCCCCTACTCAAGACAATATTATCCCTGACTAAAGCATCCCAGCTAAGTGGCTCTCCAACCTGTTCTCGAACATTTCCAGGGATGGCTTATGCTCATTCCTTCATATACATACAGTCTCTAGGAACAAATCTTCAGTACTTTTTTTGTTTGGATTACAGTCTTTTCCTTTCTGTCCCTGTTTTTTGACAGATTTCTTAGTCTCCTTTTCCAGTACTGTCTGTTTATATTAACTTTCCATTATCATATTTATGTAAGTTCCTCTCAATTTTTTCTCTCTCTCTCTTTTTTTTTAAACTGTCATGGTAGTGCCTCCTCCTTTCAAGTACCTGATTTTTATTCTGTATTTCTTACAAGCAGAGCAGTCAACTCAAAGTTGAAACATGAAACATGCTCAGATAGTTTGATTTTTAATGGAATATAAACTGCTCAAAGCAAATTATGAGAATGATATTCAACAGATCTATTTTCCTTTAAGTTATTCTTGATGCCAAGTGAGCAATCCATACCAGTTTTGTCCAAGGAAGTCAACCAGATGGAGAGAGGTTTGTTCAGCACTCCGGACTGCTAAATGAAGTGCTGTTTCACCTGGCTCCTAAACATAAAAGGAGAGAAGGAGGTTACAAAATTAAAAGTCACTAAGGTAAGCACTTGAGACGCACTTCTCTTGCAAAACTCATCACCCTCTTGCCATATAGTTTCAATCATTTAACAGTTTTATTAACTGTTTAAATAGAAGCAGCATTAAGAAACATATGATATTGAAAATGACAGGCAAAAGCTGTTTATAAAAGTGCCGCATTTCCTTTCACTGTCCTCTTCCTCTCTAACTAGTTTTCCCCTTTGGTCTAATCAGAGGGCACTATCCTGAGATTACCTTCAATCATTATGCCAAATAACAACTAGTCCCATAAAGTAGAAGCATGGCTTATCAGGAGGTCTCAGTCCTCCCTGGGCTGAAGAACTGTAACCATCACTCTCTCCCCCTGCGATGACCTGGGGCCCAGCCCAGAGCAGCCCAGCCCAGCAAACATCTCAATCGCTTAGAGGAGGCAGAGGGATCTGGCCAGGGATTGAGAGGGATATGAATTAAATCAATATGTATTATGACTGTAACATCCTGTGGCACAGACCCTGCATTGTCACAAACCTGCAAAACATATGCACATTTACATAGCTATAGCGGTATATCAAGATAACAATCGTAACCAACATCATCTAATGAGAGTCAGTGCCTCCCGCTGGGCATCTGAATAAAACTGGGCCAATTTTCAGAACTCACTGACTGCAACAGGAGCGGAGAGAGCTCTCAACACTTTTACAGAGAAAAATGAGCCATTTTTTGTGAAAAAACACCCATTAAATGCCAGCAAAACTTAATTTTGTTTAAATTAGTGCAGATCATGAATGTTTCATAATACACCGAGACCAGTACACAGTATGCCGCTACATGAAAAGTAGCTGCAATATTGCCATTGATAGCAAGGATCTGAGTAGGACAACCCAGGAGGTCCTTTCCAGTCTCCTATCTTCCCCCACCAACCTAAAAGAAATGCATCTTGGAAGACCTGGTATAGCTCTAGTGTAGTTGCACCTGAAATGCTATTTTTGATTTCATCCTTGTTTTATGGTAGTGTTTTAAAGGTCATTCATCAGGCTGCCCTCCGAACACAAGCACAGACACACAAAAAACATGTAGGCCATGTGTCCTCTTGCTTTCTTCACTATACTATCATCATTTATTATTTCTATTCCAGTGCATTCCAGAGGCAGTTGTTAGGATCCTTTATGTTTGTAAAAGGTTCAGTACAAATACAATCCCTGCTCCAAGACTAACTAGGAACAAAATACAATTTGTACATGCTGAAAAACAAAGGTTGGTGCTTGATACAGGGGAAACAAGTTCAGTAACAAGAATGCCAAATCAGAGACTAGCCCTGCACACAAGTTACAGGCTTCCAACTTTTTTTTTAATATACTTAAAACAAAAGACTTTATGGTTCAGAAGAGTGCTTATTACAGACCCATCAATCCTCAGGGAGCTTACTGTGGTTATCACAGAAGAGATGGCTCCTCAAACATGACCTGAACATTATAGTTTTGTTAACTGATTCAGGAAGGGAATTTAATGCAAGCAGAACAGCACAGAACATGGTTCCTCATATGAACCTGAAGGCTGCCACTGCTGCGAGTAGAGGAGTAAGTTCACAACACAATAAAGAAAAATATAGATAAGTAGGGATGCACTGAACAGCACTGAAGTCATGGACCAGAAGCTTTATGTGGATAAGGGGAGCAATTGGAGGAACTAAAAAGAGACAGACATCCATCAAAAACACTGGACTAGAAAGAAATCGGGCTGCACTCAAAAGAGTGCATTCAGATTTGATCACTGCATTATTTGTCTTTCCAATTTCTAAAGTATACTCCCCTGGTTACTCTGCAAACAGATGTACAAACACTCATAATAGGCTCATTTAAACTACACTGAAGAAGATATACTGCATTGGCTGAAACCAGGGTTAGATCATGGGTAAAATATGCTGCTACTGTAAGTGCTTGCTTTTAAAAATATACAGCTTAAAATTACTCAGTATTGTTTACCTGATAAGCTTACCTGTCCGGGCTCTAAGAGCGGCTCCATTAGCTCTACTCCCTCTGCATAGACTTGAATTAGTGCAAGTAAATCCCTGGATCTGACAGCCTCAAGTAGTTCATTCAGTTTAGCTGCTGCAGATGCACAAGTCTTTCTAGAAAACCTATGGTCCACATACTTAGCAGTGATATATTCTTTACGTGCCGTCCTGGAGGGTGTGAAAACAGAAAGTGGGTTAGAATTCTTAGCAAAACTGACTGATAATCTAAGCTTAACATCAGACTTTACCTTGCTATGGCCCCTAGCACATGTTCATTTAATGGTACAATGGGATCTGATCCCTGATCCAAATAACCATGCCTCCTGCATGGCAGGATGCCAGACTGTAGCATCAAGGATCATATCCCCAAAAGGCCCCATTCTTACTTGCCAGTGCAGGGGGTACTAAGCTGCTTACAGCTGATAAACCTGAGTGATCCTGGCACCAGGAACAATAATCAGCAAAATGTTGGTCCCAGACCCAAGACTGCAGTGGGCCTAGTTCTATGCTCCAGTCCTGGTGCTGGAACTGATAAATCAGCTCCAGAACAGCACTGGAGTCTACCCCTAGCTCTAATTACTCTGCCACATGTTTAATTTTGTTTAAGACATGATGGAAACCAGCCACAACAATTGTTACTTCTTTTTAGTGGATATTTGTGTGTCTGGTTTCCCGTTTTGTCACGCCATTAACTCACTGAACATGTGGCAGGGTCACGGTTTATGGTTTGATTTACATGTTGATTGTGTTTTAATTGTACCATCTGCCAGGGGCCTTAGATTGTACCCCGAGAAGGGAGAACTGCATGAATTTCATGACCCTATCTTGTCATAAGCCAAGCCAGCGATTCTCAACATTTTTTGTGTAAACATCTTCCATTTCTGGTAATATTCGTCGATCCTTGATTCCTTGTATCATTTGGATTTTCAGGTTGGTAGGTTGTCAAGATTTCACTCGTGACATTGCAACGTATGGCCGGCCATATCCAAACATGGGTGAACACTGACTCTAGTAAGTGTTTAACCTTGGCTTTTGTTGACAGTCATTGCAAAAGCTACCCTGACATGCTTCTTGCATGTCTTAAAAGGTAGAGCTGTGTCTGATGGGCATAAGATGACTCTCAGCAAAAGAATGCATTTTCCAGTAGCATCTCATGTTATCACTTTTAAGACTATACTGTTGTTGTAAATACTTTTTACAATAAGTCTCATGCCATTGATTAAGACAATATTTTTATTCATATTTTGTAACAGAATCACCATCATCCCCACCATAAGCATGAGCCTATGGGGAGGCAAACCGCTTAGTGACAAATGGCTGAGAAACTTGGTCAAATATTGGATATCCTCATTACCATGTTTGTTATCTACACTATCTACACTTAATTAGTTCTTTCTTCTCCAATAATTCTGGAAACTATGCCCTCATTTATAGCATCACACTTTTCATTTTTGGGCAGAATCTGTATGGTGGAAAATGGCATCCTCCGACATGTCAATGCCACTGAACTACTTGCTTTAGTTACCTTCACTTAAAATGAAGTTTTCTGGTGCTCTGATAAGATTGAAACTATTTCTGTATGTGATCTTGGCCCCTTTCCCAATCTTTCTGAGATGAGCAGCAAATTGATCTGCTCCAGCTGTTGCTCTCAAGTTTAAAGTTTTTAAAATGTCTCCACAATCACGATGTCTTCAGATCGCTTTGGTTTTCATGAAGTCTCAGTGGCCTGTCAGTAGGGCCTTGCGAAGCTTCGGTTACCAATTGGATTCGGCGGAGATTCAGCCTGATTTGGTGGCTGTATCTCCAAATCAAATCCGGAGACCCATTAATCTCTCTGAATTGAAGTGAAGCTTCCAATTCGATTTGGAGAGATTTGATGATTTGGACAGAGACACACAGCTTTATATGTTTTTTCTACATACCTTAAGGTACTAGGAGGCTCATGAATGCTGAGATGGTGGGGTGGATGGAGCATCCTACGGGAGCACTTCTGGTCCACTTTTGGGTCCACTGCAGAGTGCACGGGGGACTCCTTCCCCCCCCCAGCAACTGGTGCCTCCTGGGTCTGTGGGGGCACTCGGGGTCCCCCCATGGCTAATTGCCAAGTAGTACTTCAGGTCCACTTCCAGGTCTGCCATCGAGCACCTGGGGGGTCCCCCCCCATGCTCCTGTGGGACGCTGCATCCACTCCACAAGCTCAGCATTCAGAAAAAACATATAAAGCTGTGTCTATGGTTGAATCGCTGATTCTCTGAATCAGAATCGAATCTTCAGATTTGGTTTCAGCCAAATCAAATTGAGGACAGTGATCCAAATCAGTGAATCAAATCCCTGTCCCCCGAATCAGGCCGAATCCAAATCGAATACGGCCCACTTTGCACGCCCCTACCTGTCAGGCCAGTGCTGCCTGACAATTTCCTTAAAATTTCATAGGTGGTACACACACATGCACAGGATCATGTAACAGGGGTTTGGGTTGTCTGCCAGGATCATGTAATGCTTTTTTATGGCACTTAAAAAAAAAAACAAAACGCATGTTTTTTCAGACCTTTTCATGGTTTTTGAATTATGTGCACACCTATACACTATAAGCTTTAAAATAATATGTGGGCATACAGTATGTATAAATATACCTTAAAATGTTCTTAGACCATCTACTCTTTAACATGTTAGTATATAGGTACTGTGACTAGCTAGAGAAGTTTTTTTTTAATTAGCTTCTCCTTTTTCTTGATTATAAATTTTAAACCTCTCAGTGGGGAAGATACAAGTGAGCACTCACATTCATATTCAGTACTTACATATCACTTGATGGAGTAGGTTTAGGCGAAGGACTAGGTAAATTCCCTTCCATAATATCATTAAAACTATTATTTCCTACATTCTTGGCCAGCTGTAATAACAAAAAAAAAGTTATGGTCTTATTTGCTACTGGTCTCAAACTTTCAAATAAGATTAATAATACTGAGTGAATAAAGAGAGCAGAAGCAAAAAACACTGATCTAATAGTAATTTTTTTTTTAAAGTACAAGCATAGTATTATAGGAACATATATTGGAACTTAGAGGTGCACCGATATATCAGTCCAATATCAGTTCGGTACCGATATAAAGAAAATTGGCTGTATTCGAAATTGGCCTGATGTGGCTGATAATTTGGACAGTAAATGCAAGTGTGTGCATGCAGTCACAGCACAGCATGCAAGCAGCAAGGAGCAAAGCCCGACAGCATGGAGAGCTGCCTCCAGCTGGTAAGTCCATTGTGGTGGAAGGGGAGAGGGGGAGGGAAGGGACATGGGGGGCAGATCAATTCCCCCCCAGTGAAGGAAGGGGTGGGGACAGGCGCTGCCCAGCTGAGGCGGGACAGGGCATGGAACGGAGGCATGGCTTGTGGGAGGAGGGGTGGCTTCTGCCGTTGTGTGCACACCGGGGAGGTTGGGGGGTGTGCCACCCAGATCTGTACAAGATGAACAGGCAGGCTGCAGGGGCTGGAACCAGGCTCTTCCCAGGCTGGGCTCGGGGTAGGGGCTATGGAGGGGGCTGGAGCCACCTCAGATTTTGCCGTAGCTCCCTCCCAGAGCTGCCGCTGCCATGCGCCTAGTGGAGCCCTAGCTCTTCCCGGAGCATGTACGGAGGCGGGGGTTAAGCCAGGAAGAGTTGGGGCTGCTCTCGTGGGCAGACGCCGCTGAGAGGGAGCTACAGCAAAATCTGGGGTGGCTGCAGCTCCCTCCATAGCCCCCACTCCGAGCCCCGCTCCCAGTGAGACGAACCTGGCTCCAGCTCATAGCTGCAGCCCGCCTGCTCATCCTGTGCAGATCCGGGGGCACACGCCCCCCCCAACCCATGCCTCCCGGGGTGTAAGCAGTGGTGCGAGCCACCCCTGTCGATAAGCCGTGCCTCCACCCCATGCCCCACCCCACCCCAGCTGGGCAGTGCTTGCCCCTGTCCCCTTCTTCAACATAGGGGGAGGGATTGATCTCCTGCCCCCCCTTCTACCACAATGGACTTCCCAGCTGGAAGCAGCTCTCCACTCTATATCAGAAATCGAATTGGTATCGGCTCATATGCCTCCTAAAAAACAGATATTGGTATCAGCCCCAAAAATCTCTATTGGTGTACCCCTAATAGGAACCATCCCACCCAAGTATCTGTCTAACCTACTCTTGAAAACATAGATTTGTCTAGGTAGCCTGTGCTTGGCCCACCCTCATAGTCAGAAAGTTTCTCATAATCTCCAAACTGAATTTCCTCTTCTGCATTTTGAGGCCACTGCTCCTAGTCCTGTCTCCTAGACCTATAGAATAAAGGTTATAATCACCCTTCAGTTTTGAATCTCTCCGCAGTCTTCTCCTCTCCAGACAAAACAACATTATCTCTTTCAGCCTCTCCTCATGCTTCCTAGCTGCCTAATCATTTCTGTCACTCTTTACTGAATTTTTTCCAATCTGTCCACATCTTTCTTGAAGTGCGGAACACAAACTGGACACAGTACTCCAGGTGAGGCCTCACCAGTGCCCAACAGAGTGGAAGAATCACTTCTCTTGATTTACAAGTGACACTCCTATTACTACAACCCCTGGGGAACCCCACTCAATACCCCCTCCCACCTAGACACTGAGCTACTGGGAGCAAGAGATAAATTACAAGTACTCATCTTTCCTAAAATCCAACTTACATGAATAGTAATAATATAGACAATTCAAAGTTTCAGTAACTTTAGTCTATTGCTAGTTAAACCCATTCACAAGCCTGACTTCCCAAAACCATTCTTTGCAATTTCCTAAACAGAACAGCAGAACATCAATCTCCTCTTTTGGGTCAAAGATGGTTTGTGGAGAAAAATGGACCACAACCATCACTTTTCTCTTCTATCCAATTCACAATATCTCTTGACAGTAATGCAGGACCTTTCCCTCTAAATTAAAAGGTTCAGCCAATATAGTTTACCACATTCTGCTCTAGCTACTCTCTCTCATAGACTGAAGTTTTCTCTCTCTCTCATTTTCTCTCACCTTGTCATATATGGATTTAGGCTTAAGACTAAAGAAAAGTAAAATTATGACCGTATGAATCATGGCAAGGTGAAGTTAAATAAATCTGTATGGAAAAAATGAATTTTTCAACAAGAAAATAATGGTAACAAGGCAAATTTACAGACTGCACAATAAAAAAACTGCTCCAAATTATTTACAAAATATGAAGATGAACATTTCTATTAAAATGCATACTTTTAAAAGTTATGTCTCTTTGATTTTTTCACCATGTATTCTTTATAGGACCATAGTATCAGACTACATATATCCAAATGATAGAAACTTACCAAGAGTTCAGATGTTCCTAATTTGTCTAATTCCAAAGACTGAATTCGAGAGATATGAACACCCATTTCTCTATGTATTCCAGAACACTCTATACATGTTAAAATGCCCAGATTAGTTGATAACCACGTTGGATCTGTAGAACAGTTCGAGAAATAAAATAATTAGCAAATGTTTAACATTTATACTTCCACTGCAAACAAATTAAAAGGAAATGGCCCTCTTCTTAAAGGATGTAACTATGAACATCTGATGCTTCATCACAAAACTGGAAGGGAAATTCAGTAAGCACGCTGCCTTCAAATCAAGCAAGTTGTTTTAAGGATCCACAACTTTTCAACTAGTAGTTAAGCAAAAGGTTTCAAACATGCATGAAGTCTGAAACATTAAAAATGAAGGCTAAAATATTCAAAGGCATCTTCATGAAGAATTACATTAAGCATTTCATTGGAGGTAGAATGGACATACAAAGAGATAAAATAAACTCTGATGCCAGTCTAGTGGAGCTGATCTCAACTGCCATGTGGGAGGCTTAGGTTTAGTACCCAAATAAGACTCATTCATGAAGTTTGCAAGAGGAGCATGGGTCAATCTCTAGGTTATCTTGGACAACTTTTAAATGGGCTGATTACAAAATAAATAAATAATAATAATAAAAAAAATGATCCTAAATAAATCTTTTTCCTTGACCAAATGAAGCCCTGAATCAAGAGTTTAAGAGTGAAAAGCAAGGGGAGAGATGGTTTGGAAATTCACTGTAAAATTGGAGAGGAAAAGATTAACAAAAAATATTTCCCCAAATTACTGGAGTTCTGAATGATAAACTAATGACTATTTATCATACCACAATATTAAAATTTTAATTTTATTTTTACAATGCTCTAATTTTGCATCGATGCAGGCATTATTGTTATATTCATCGCTACTGGATAATGTAGGTACCAGCAATTTACTATTGCAATGTAATACATTATTGGTATCAAAAGCCTTCTTCTGAAGCAGAGTACAATCCATTTTTCTTTTTTTTCCCTTTCTCGATCACCTCTGCCTTCTGAAAAACCTTTGAATGATGTGAAAGCTATGGTGGCTATCAGGCCTTTAAACAGGCCTATGGTAACTCTTAATTCGTATTGAGATCAGACGAGAGAAAATGAGTGATGTGTAATTTTGCTCTTCTGGAGATATGATTCTGGTTCCCAGCTGGATTCTTACGCTGTGTCTTCGTTCTCTAGTGCAAGACTGGGGAAACCACCATTCCATACATTTCTTACTAAACTGAGACCAGAGAGTAAGACTCAAGACATTATGTTTTCCCTGCTCCCTGTCTAACCATTGCTCATTTCTATTAAATAATGTGCCCAGAATCAGTGAACTTCCATTCAATTAAATAAGCATCTGGAGACAGTGAAATATCAATAGTTCAAAAAACCACGATCAGGTTTGAACTGCTGGAACAAAGTGCAGATAGCACAGAATATTTTGTTACAAGGGTTGGCAACCTGTAGCCCGCAGGCTGGATCCAGCCTGTGGATGTGGGCCTTTGGTGGCATTCGGCAGTGTCGGGCACGTCCTGTAGGTGTTCTCCCCTTGTTGCCATGGGGGAACTGCCGGCTGTGGGTGCTTTCCCTATGCAGACAGACAAGCAGAAACAGCGGCAGGGTCCTAGCACTCACCTGCCCTCCTGCTTCTGACGGGAGGTGGGTCATTGAGGCCCATAACTGGAAAAGGTTCTTTACCCAAGATTTAATACATTAAGCCAGAAAAACAGATAAGTTTTGTTTTTCTTTTTAGAATAGACTGAATAGGCTGACTTGTATGTCATTTACAAAAATAACTTTCATTCTACAAAAGCTTTTTTTTTTTTCTATTCTTGTTTATTCTTTAAGCCAGTGGTTTGGTAACGTTAATAGAAGAAAGATACCTGGTGATCCACAATCACAGCAGACTTCATTTCCAGGTAACCTCTGTATGTCATCAATAATGGCTTTCGTTAGATCCTCTAAACTGTTTTCCCCAGTGCTCTGCTCTCCACGGAATGCCATGTTTAAAGCTTCTTCTTTGCTGTTAGTCAACACTGATATCCATCTAACATTAAAAAAAAAAAAGTTTTTATGCTCTGTTTTTCAAATGCAAGTTTGTCTATAGTTGAAGCAAGTTTGCCAATGACAGACTGGGATGAAGTAGGGGAAGGACTATACCTAGGATGAAACTATGAAAAAGGGGCAGAGACTGACAGAATGAGGAAAAGACGGAAGGGGACAGATTCAAAGGGATACATAGGTGCTGTAAAACTGTGTGTTTTCTTGCCTAAAATTTATGTACAAATCCAGTGTATGATGGGTTTCTGTACTTTGAATGGAGACACTTGAGTGCCTTTCTGTCAGAATTCACAGCAGCCAGAACGATGTGCTTAGATATGCACGTGCCAGCCAATAGGAAATATGGACAGGGAGGGGATCTGGGATCCCATCCCTTTCCTGAAGTTAAGCCACTTGTATACAGTCCCCTGAAGTTTTGATTTATGCATGGCGACAGATTTGGATTCAGGTGTCATAAATCCCTGCATGGGTCAAAAACAAAATCCCAGCTGAATCTGGCATAAGTTTCTACACCCTGACTAACATTAGTGGTGTGTAGTCTCAACACAGCTAGCAAAGACAGCAAAGCAAAATTCCAACTTTAACTACTAAGCAGGGTTGCAGCTAACTTTTGTCCAACGATATGTTGTCTCGTGATACTTTTTCACAAGATTCACAAGTCCTTTTCCACTTTTCATTTTGGTTTCTTTTTCTTTGTTTTGTTTTGTTTTGTTTTTGGGGGGGGGGGGGGGGAAGAGGAGGGTTGCATGGATTCCTTCTCCCATTTCAAGAAAAAAAGTGGCTACACGAGTTACCTCTCACAAAAACCACTGCATTAACTGATACATACACAAATGGATATAAATATACACACAGATAGAAGATATATCGTCTCTTGACATAAGATATGCCTATTTCAATATTCACAATGGGTTCTGCACTTTTTTTCCCCATTCAAATGCAGTTTCAAAAGTCTCTAAACTGTTCACTGCCTCTCTATTAGTTGTAGCCTTGATGACATAAGCTTCAGATACCTCCCACACTTAATTTGCATAAATAATTGCTATAGCCTTATTGTCTGAGGAGATGTCCATGCTGAAAATGCAAGGACATATGCACTATGGTCGATATCATGGGTATCCTTACAAGTCCAAACACAGAGTTATGTCTAGATGGTAAAAGCCCAGCATGCAATGGGTGTCTAAACTAAATTTACCTTCAGTGAAAAAGCAGCATAAGCATCTCACAATTGTCATGCAAACCAGCTGTCAAAGCATTTCCATAAAACTTAGAAGTGCATCATAAGCTATATTAGGACTGACTGCTAAGGAGGCAATCAGTTCACGGGAAAGACTCGCGTCTGAGAGGGTCACAATATGGCAGAGCTCTGGTACATATTCTGAGTACACCTTATTATCTGATCAATTCAGTTGTCTCATAACAATTCAGATGTCTTATAACTGCCTCTGTTGGCAGCTTCACCCCTGCAACCCGGTTCATTTTTCTGCTTTTTTGTGATCCCACACTTTTTCACAGGGACCAGGCTTTTTCACAGGGGACCAACCAAATTCGTGATTTCTGTGAAAATTGCAAAATCGTGAACTTGGTAGGCCCACACTTATAACTGTCTGTGCTGCATTACTGAATTCCAACTTGCCTCAGGCCTACTTCACGTGTCTGGATTCACAATTCAAATGTCTAAGTTTCTGTGCATGTGTGCCACCTTTCTAATCTAGCACATAGGACAATTTTCACATAAGCACTTGAATGCATTGATGTGTGCCGAAATGGCTCATAGGCCTTCAGATACCTACATATATTCAGGACTTGCAAGTAAGACACCTGCTCAAGTCTCTACCAATTTTTTGAGTGTTATATACAATTGTATTTTCCTATTTTAAAAATGTACATCTTTTATTGGCTGCTGTGTGAAAGACCCAAACAAAAACAGAAAGAAGTCAGATTGAACAGGGCTGTCTACTGCACAAAACATGCAAGCTGAAAAACCAGAGAGATGTTCTCATAGAATCACAGAAAAGTTTTCCTCCAGTTTCTTTCCACTGCATCAGTCTTAGCTGACAGTACATTGCTGCCAAAAAATGTTTCAAATTTAATGTATCCTCAACCTACTGCCTGCTTATATGCTAAACCAGGAGTAGGCAATTATTTTGGCTGGAGAGCTGCTTAGCGAGTTTTAGTGAGCTGTTAGTATATTGTGGGGGGGGGGTGTATGGTGGGGGATTGTGCAGTTGGGAAGTGGATGGGTGAGTGTGGTGGGGTGTGGATGTGGGGTGTGTGATTGGTTGGGGGTGTGAGAGAGGGTATGGTGAGGGGTGGTGTGTGTGTGTGTGTGTGTGTGTGTGTGTGTGTGTGTGTGGAGGGGGCGCGTCTTTGGTGTCCCCAGAGTGTGAGCACCCCTGGCCACATGTGGCAGCAGTGTGTGGGGCCAGCCCCACCTGGCTCTATAGTGTGTGGCTCCCACATCCTGCCCTAGTCCCTGGCCGCACACGATGGCAACATGGGAGACCAGCCTGACCCAGCCCCATAGCGCATGGCTCCCCATGCTCCCAGGCCCCCTGCCCCTTACCTGAATTCCCAGTCTTGCAGGGAGGGAGGGCTTGGAAACAGTCACAGGGTGACCAGGCAAACGCTCTGCCAGGCAGAGGCTTCTCGTCTCTGGCACCTGTGGCTCGGGTGGGGGTTGGTTGCTCAGCACCCACAGTGGCACCTCCTGCATGGAGTCACTGGCTTTCCGAGAGGTAGCCAAGGGCCAGGGCCTGCGATAATTCTTTCAGCTTGCAGAGGGGCTCCGTGGGACAGATGGGATCATTTGGAGGGCTGGATCTGGCCTGCAGGCTGTATTTTGCCCACCCTTGCACTAAACTATGTTCAAGCAGTACACTGTCTTTCTACCCAGTTTCAACTGATTAGATTAGATGCATAATTTCAGACATAATGTTATAGCCCTATAATGCAAATAATTACTCAGGAGGAACTTTACAAATATTCAATGTGTCAATTTTTTATGCAAATATGTATAAAATCACAGCTCAAATGTGTAGGTTTGTGCTGTGCTCAGGTAATCTTTTTTGTCTTGTGCTGTGCTTAGTCTACCAAGGACAAATCTGGGAATTAACTATATTGTGTAAAGAGCTTGCACAGGAAGGTTAGTAAAAGCAACTTTAGAAAAAGGGGGAGAGAGAAATGTAAACACAAGCAATTTTTTTGTACCTATATGTACTGAAAAACAGTGGTACTACAATACCTTGACCTTGAAAAGTAAAACATGTAAGTGCACTCTAGGTGGCAGTCGCTTGCAATTTTGCTGAAGACCAGTTTGCCAAAAAGGAGAGCATTTTTGTTTCTGATACAAATATAATCTAGATACATTTAGATAATTACAAATTGAAATATTTGTTCATTTAAGAATTGCTAATTGGCCTTATATTGTAGTTCTTGACAAGTTGTTTATGATTGCAATTAGGAAAGGCAGGCATTAATGTCAAACCAGACGCATAATATAGCAATTTAAAAAATCACTAACAAAAGATGAAACACTAGTTGTACGAGCTGACCATTCGGCTTGACCAGATTTCCAAGGGTTCTTTTCTTTACTTGCACAGCAGCAATAGAGCAATAACAATTCTCTTTCTATTCCTTTTAACTAAGGAAATGAAGAAGTCCACACTTCTGCATATCACCTGATGCAATCTGTGAAACATTCAGAGCAGTCTCACACTGTGCAGTCTACCTAGAGATAATCAGCAGGACCATCCTAGCACAGGAACATTCATGCTGTTTCAAAACAACTGAAGCCATTTGCACAAAAAAAAAAAAAAAAAAAGTGACCAAGTCTCCAAAACATGTCATGCCAATAAACTTGGTGTTTATCCCACTGTTGACATTACAGAGCCTTATGTAATTGGTGTCTATCTTCTCCCCTCTCCCCTAACTCTAACATTGTCATATCTGTACAATTTCTGTTTGAAATAAATTGAGCATTTCAGCTTTTATTGAACCACTGGACTCAAGTTAATAAAAGAAGATAATCAGATATAAATCTGAAACAATCAGCATCATATATAATTTGCAAAACTTCTGACAAATGATGGCATATTATCCAAAGCAGTTGTTCTCAACCTTTTTAGAGTCTTTTCCAAAACTTTTTTTTTAATTTGGCAGCATCCCACTGAGAACTTGTACTTCCTCACCTTACCACTGCAGTTCTCAACAGGGATGCTGACACATGGTCCTGCCTCTATTAGAGCTAAACCCACTGGAGCAAAGGTTTAACTAATGAGTTTCGTGCCCTGTGCCACAAACTGATGCAAAGGGCTGCTCCAGCCCAGCCTGGCTTCCCTGAGCAAACAATGCAACGGGCTGCAGCTGGAGTGCACACTCTTGCCATTGCCCTTCCTGACTGGACCCTGCATCCTCCTCCCAGAAACAGAGGAATGCAGGACAGTCCCACCTGCTTGAAGTGCCTGCATTTTTGAGAGGAGCACATTGAATTGGACACGGAAGGGCTATGTGAAGAGTGCATGCTGCAGCTGTACCCCCTTCCTGATCCGTCTCTGCAGGAGGTGTGAAAGGCAGTTCCACGTGGCCACGGTGGCACCTCTGAAAGGTCTCGGGTGCCACAGCACCCTGGTTGAGAACAGCTGATTCAAATTTTAATTACAGATCATGTTTCTACAAAATGCACTATAAGCGAGTTTGTCCAGTCTTCCACAGTGCTTTTTGTGACTCAGGTGCCTGAGCAAAGGAGAGTGTTGTCCTTACATCTGCTAAGACACCCTGACTCCCAAAAGTTCGTTGCTTCAAAGAAACTGGTAGGGATAAGCTAAGCAGACATTCTGGGAAAATGCTGGCTCCACTGAAGTCAGTGCCACCGCTCTGGCCAATTTCAGCGGAGCCAAAATTTCTCTTAACATTGCCCCACGAAAAGCAGCCAATTTCTGATGTATTCATAAAACTGTGAAAGCCTTTCTTAGGAAAGTAGGTTAATACCAGTTTATGTTCTAATAAAAAACAGAGCCAAGCTGGACCTTTACTGAAAAACACTCCAGAACAAAGGCAGCCTCAGCTTGAACACTGCACGTTCTTGGAATACCGGGCATTCTCCCCGTGCACCGAACCAGAGCAGATGGCACGTGGGACTTCTATTTCTAGTCATCTTCTCAGAAATATATATATGCATATAGAAAAAAAGGCTTAGAGCCACCAATGATATTTTAAGGCTTCTGTTTTGAAAAGTATACATCAACAGACATTAAATAAGGCACTAACTATGGCACTAATTAGATGCGTGTTATCTTGCATATGACCAGTCGTTTATTACCCAAACATTCCTTTCAAACAGAGGGGGTTGAAAAAAAAACCTAGCAGAGAAAATTTCCTCTACACAACAGGTCACACAAGTCTATGAGAACATGGAAAGTACAAGTTAGTGATAAAGTCACTCAGCGGTACATTACTGCTAAATGAATACTGGGTGCAAAGTATTCTGGGCTACTAAGATCTTAGCCTTCATTTTAAATAATTTTCTGCACTTCTCAAATACATAGCTCCTGACTGCCAAAGGAGTTAATTATCCATTCATAATTTTGAAGGACACTCAGCTAGTAATTCAGGGTGAAGGGAAAAGTGGACTGGAGCAACAAATGGGAAGAGGGAAATGGGAAAAGACTGGATTAGAGAGAAACATTTCTGGGCAGTAGTTATAACAGCAGTAGTCTGTCTATGTTAGACCTGTAGTATACAGTGATATTTTTTAACAACTGTTCTACTACTTACTTTCTTTTTTATTAATTTAAGTGGATGGAAGCTCTTCAAAGTTACCAGAAACAAAGGCCAAGCAAGGAAAAAGGAACAGAAACAAAGGGGTGGTACCACCCACAAACGAAGTGGTGGCAGTAAGTGGTAGAAAATATTTATAGACTATTTTTTTTTAAAATGATGAGAAGATGAGAGGAGCATAAAAAACAGGTTGGGGAGATAGTCCAGGAAAGAGATTTCAGAGAAAAAGACTAGGAGGGAAAATCCTGTTTTCCTTATTTCTGTGTTAATTCTTTATCGGGGTGAGGACCATAAGAAGGGATATCTGGAAATGAGTATAGGAGAGAAGGTGAAAAATCCAATAATAAACCTCAAATGAACAACAACTTCATCTGAACATGACAAAATTGGAAGTGTACACCAGTATTTCTGCATTTAAACTACAACCCAAACATCTTGGAAATCAATGGAAAAGCTTTCCATTGACCTCCATGGGAGCAGGATCATGTCCCCGAAGAGTCAGCATTGTAGTACTCCTATAGGGCAGCCCTGTTAAGTATGTTAGCATTCACTACACAAGAAAAAACATGTTCATGGGCATTTTTCTTTTATGGATTATGCTGCAAAGTATGGAACGGTGTGTGGCTGTTTTGTAGCTTTACAAGTCAAGTCTGTATCAAATCAACTGTGCAAAATTACAGAGAGGAATGAAATGCTATTTGGGTCACTTAAGTAATTGCCTACAACATAGAGCAGTTGAATAAAAAACAGTACAGTAATTCGTTGTTATTGTTTTTATGAAGGTCCAATCATGCTTTATGTTTCCAACCCAGGCAAAACGTAATTAATTTTCATCAATTTAAGCCCCACCTAATTCCAGTACACATCTTCACTATTTGCATGTCAAACAAATACAATTTAGCAACCTCAATATTAAAAATATTCCTAAACAGATCATGCTCCCAGCCACTGAAGTTGAACCACATTCTTTTATTTTTATAAATTGTACTTCAATAACAGGGAAATATAAAGCCAGTCTGAGATATCAAACCAGTCTGACAAAATACTTTGGGAGAAAAGTACCTGCATTAATAAAAGAAACACTGCAAGTGACATGGTCTCAAAGCATTAAACCAGTGGCTGACAACCCTTAACAAGCTGTAGGCTAGAAAAATCAAGCTATGGTTCAATGCAAGCTAAGAGGTTTCAGCGGTATATCAGGCTTTGCCACTGCCTACACTGGGGCCAGTTCAGCTGGGAGCTTAGCCCGTGCCACTGCTGTTTCCCTCCAGCCCCCTGCTCCCCAGGTATGAAGCAGGTGCAGTTCCAGATGGTGGGGAGCTGCGCTGGGGCTGTACAGGTGGAAACTGCATCCAGGCTGCTACTGCTTCTCCACACTGCAGCTCCCAGCTATAGTGCAGCTCCCCATCTGCTAAAAGATGCACCTATGCCACAGCCAGAAAGCAGGGGGCTATGGGACACAGCAAGGATATGGGACGCAGCTTCCAGCTGCCCAGTCCCAGATCTGGCCCGCAGGCCATATGTTGCCAACCCCCACGTTAAACTTCATCTTTCAAATCAACACAATGTGCATCCAATTTATGGCAAATATTTCAAGTTCAATGTTGCATCATTTATCAAGAAATGTTAACAGAATTATTTTCTTTTTGACTGAGGAATGAATGAAAAGTAATGTGGCACTTCCCAAAAACAAAAGTAAAAGTTTCTGGGCTGCAATAGGCAGTGTCAGCAGTCAGCATGACAGACAAGTTACGTTTTGCAATCTGCAGGCCAACATTAAGCCTGGAGGACACTATGAGCAAACATTCACACACAAGAGCAAACACAAGACTCCTTGGCTTGCTCCTAGCCTATAAATGGACACATTACTTCATGTCCATGGTGCCATTATCTTCAGCTGTCAATTAACTGTAAAGGCTTACTGAATACCTGCAAGACACCAAGACTAGACCCTATTTTACCTCTAAAATGTCCAAGTGGCACTTACACAGCTTTTAGGTACCTAAATGATCAAACACGATCATATTCTACCCTGTGCAACACCCAGAATACTACTAAGAGCCAATGATGCTTTATACATCTCCATTTTGGCCTAATATAACTAGACTTGCCTTACTGTGTATATATAGAAGTGATCCAATACAGTCACTTAAGTGTCTCACACCACTTCTGCTCTGTTGCAATCCCATTCCAGCTGTAAGAAGGTTTATCTTCCACTCAATGACCTACTGATTTAGGCCCTTGCCCCAGAAGTGGGAGACAGGTTCTACACCCATTTCAATCGGGCAGGTTTGACCCACATTTTCCACTCCCTGGGACTGTTCTCTAACCACTAAGGGAGTGGGAAACGAGCCGTATTTGATTCAGATTCGGCCCAAATCAGGGTCAGTGATTCGATTAGTTGATTCCGATCATTGTCCTGATTTGATTTGGCTGAATCCGAATCTGAAGATTCAATGGTGATTCACAGAATCAGCGATTCGGCCATAGACACAGCTTTAAATATTTTTTCTACGTACCTTAAGGCGCCAGGCATGGCTCATGAACGCTGAAATGGTGGGGCGGATGCAGTGTCCCACAGGAGTGCAGGGAGGCCCTCTGCCTGCTTGGCAGCGAACCCAGAAGTGGACTGGAAGTACTTCCAGGTCCACCACTGAGTGTGTGGGACCTCCCCACCCAATCTCCGCCAAACTGAATCAGTGACCAAAGCTTCGCACAGCCCTACTAACCACTAGCGTATTGGTTAAGTAAGGCACGCAATGGGGAGTCTGGCTCTGTGGCAGGAACTATCTTGGGAGAAAAGGAGGTCTAAGTTTTGGCCCCATCTCCCAATCTCACTTGTTTTGCATTACATGGCCATTGGATAAAATGGATAAGCAACATTGGGAGCAGAGAGAAGGCTTCTTTGCTTGGTTGTCCAGCTGCCTGAACCTCTTTCTCAATGAGCTGGAGGGAATAATATGCTCCTCTCAGGAGTGACATGGATCCTAATATGATGGAGTTGGCTATAACCAAGGCAAATCTCCCACTGAGAGACTAGAATGGGGGAATAGGATCTGCCTCTGAAGGTCCACAATGCTAGTCACTGAAAGAATGGAAGAGCACTGCAATTCTGCAGGCCAGACTAGGATGCCTCCTGAGGAGTACTTGATAAGAGTCTGCTAGGGTACTGGAGGCAGGGAGGCTCAGGGGCTCTAGCTACATGGAGCCGAGTGGGGATAGGACACTACTGTGAGAGAGGTGTAACCACCAAGAGCAAGGTTATTTCTACAATGGCCATGCAATTGCTATATGATGAGCAAGGAATCAAAGCCTTAAATTTGTCAGTAGCTGCAGAGTCAGGGAAGGGTTAACCTGGCTCTTGGCAATGGCACCTGACACTTCACAAAAGTTTAGGGCTGGAAGGGACCTCGTGAGATCCTTGGGTCCAGTCCCCCTGCTCTGGGCAGGAAAGACTGCTGGGTCAAATAACCGTAGCAAGGTGTGTGTTCAGTTTGCTTTTGAAGATCTTCAGGGCAGATGCCTGCAACAGTTTAGGGCTGGAAGGAACCTCATGAGATCAAGTCTATTCCAGAGTCTGGTCACATGAATTCTGAAGAAGTTTTTCCTTCTATCCAGTCTGAAACCTTCTTCTAGGAGCTTAAGACCGTTGCTCCTGGTTTTCCCCTAGGGCACATTGGTGAATAGTTGTTTGCCTAGCTCCTGATACTCTCCCCTGATATATTTGTAAGCTCTCCCCTGATATATTTGTAAGCTGCCACCAAATCCAGTCTTCTCTTTTTAGGCTGAACAGGCCCTTATCTGTCTTCCTTTTGCAGCAGTGACCTGATCCCTCTCAGTTCCATGCCGCCAGAGACTCTAACTCCCCCCACTCTCCATCTAACATCTCCCTTTACTGAGCACGTGGGACTTGAGTGCCACCCACAGCACCTGTCTGTGCCACAGATGCTCTGGAAGAATATCCAGAGCATGATGCTTGGCCACCCCTGCTCTGGAAGAACAGAGAAGATCATGACTTGAAAGATAGAAACTGAAAGGAAGGTGGAAGACTGCATGTTCTCTGCAATCCATTGGAATCATTGGTCTCTAGCAAATGTTGCATTTACAATGCGATTACTACCATTCATGCCACATGTTCAGCCAATTTATGGAGCTACAAAGTGGCAAATCAGTCACAAAGATATTCCACACTTAACATGGCATATTTCTGTGGTTCATTTATATTGTGGCTTAAATACAATGAGTTGCATTTGTCCCAGACCCCAAAGCTGCCCTGTACCTCTAGGGGCATGGGGTTGGACACAATGATCCTCTGTGGTCCCTTCTGACTCTATAATCTATGAATCCACGAACCTCATCCTGATGGTCAGCTGAGTGTCTGGATGGGGCACAGGGCAGAACTGGGGTCTGGAACACAGCTACCCTCCATGCCCAATCCCCAGGATATTGTTGAGGACAGCACTGGGTCTTGAAAGGGCACCCTGGGTTGTTCCATACCCCCTCCTGATACTCAACTGAACTTTGGGGTGAGGCATGGGACACACTTGAGGACCAGGACACAGCTGCCCCATGCCTAATCCCCTGGGGAATTTTATGCCCCATTCCAAACACTGCATGGGCTGCCATGCCAGATCTGAAAGGCAGGATGCGTGATGTTTGGGTTGGGACATAAAATTCCTCAGGTTCCAACAGAACCAGTATTTTAAAACCTATCAGGGGCCATAAGCCTAGAGCTGCCAAAAGTGAGTGACAAAATGATTTGCAACACACCAGCAAGTCCTTCACTGGGAGGAAGAGGAATTATTTTTATGATATAATATTGCGGGAAAGGTATACATTAATAAATGAACTACAGTACATTTCTAGATTCCAAACTATACCAAAACAGAGACAGGCGGTGTCCTCTGTTTCTATTTTCTGGATCTCCATGTGAAGCCTAATGTGGCAGAGGTATATGAAATACTTTCATTTATGATTTCCCCCCCCCAGTGAAATAAGGTGAAGACAGAACCAGAAAAGACAGGAAGGAGTAGTAAGAAAAGAATACCTGCGGCAAAATATAGTCCAGGAATTCTTTTAAATATTAGTAGAATCCAGTCTACTATGTAATATGAATAATCCCAGATAGGATAATGTCAACAAACCAAGGAGGCAGTATTGAGGTATGGAATTCTATTATCTTACATTTGTAGTGTCCTCATGTACTTCATATACATCAAGTCCTCAAACCCTTAGCCCACCCTTACTCTGATAAAAGCCAATTTTCCTTTATAGATTTTAAAATGGGAGGGGGTAGGGCAATCACTGAACAAACATCTATAGGATTTTTCATTAAGTCAGCAAAAAAGTCAGATGTCTTCCAGTGACATCTGTAGCTTTGCATATCGCTATAAGCAAACTTAAAACAGTCTGGATGACAGTGTAAACATTCTTACGCTATATACTCTTGTTCATCTTCTGCCTGGAAATGGTATGTTCTGTTGTCTGAAATACAAAGAAAAAAAAAGATCTTCCTGATGTTGAGCACATGTAACAGATTTCAAATTAATTTTAAACTACCAAAATATTTGTCACCAAAATATATTCAACAATTAAAGACAAATGTTAAAATGAGTCAGTTAATCTACAGCACACCTATTTTCTGTGCCTAAATTTTATTAAAGGAACAGAATTTGTGACATCAAGCTATTTATTTCTGTAAGCGTCAAAACTTACTAAAAAGGAAGGCAGGGGAAAGTCTAAAATGCATGAATCTAATACAGATGGTAAGAAATGACTTAAAGAGCACGATTTCCAGGGTCACGGTGTATAAAAGTGAATGACCAGAATTTACACATGGTAGGTTAAGGCAGAAACCTAAATTATAAATGATGCTCGGTATATTAATAGGTGTGCATCAGAAATGAGGTGGAGGGAGAGGTCAGGACTGATTCTGTTGGGGAGATGGAATGAACGTTGATTCACTGATGGAAAAGTGAAACTTGACAAATAAAAAAAAATGTCCCAACACTTCTGCATCTGAACACTAAGGCTACTAGATTGACTGTAACGCATTTGTGTCATCACATCCTCCAGGAAATCACATTTATTTTAAGTCCTCTACACTTGTACTTGTCAACATATGGCCCCCCCACTTATCCTGGAAAAACCTCAGCTAGTTCTGAAACTATGGCTCTCCAAACAATAGGAAACGGAAGTTTTGCACTCCAATTAGAGTCTATTTTGAACCAACAGGTACCAATCGGCTGCTGAAATACCAAAATAATTACCTAACTAAATCCAGAGAAGCATGTTCACATGTAGCTACCATTTTCACAGAACAATTACTGGTATGCACAATACATTTCATGGCTTGTAACTATACTATAATAATAACAACAATTAAGCCTTACACACATCCAGTTTTAAAGAGTCCCGAGTCATCAAAATTATAGATTGATCAAAGTATTCATAGGACTTTGTAGAAGTTTGGATTAGGAAATGAACTTTTCATGAATTAAACTCATTTCTATTTTAAATGATGTCTTGTAATGGTCATGCTTTAAACCATTCCATAAAATCCCAAGCAATGGTATATGACAATGCAAGCTACAAAAGTTCATCCACTTAAAATGTCACATACGTGATATCAGATCGAAAGACTTCTTATCTTCAGCATTTGGCTTCACTTGGCAGGTTAGTAGATTCAGTTTAGCAGGCTGCCTGTTGGACTAAAGAGACAAATTATTTTACTTATATGTCTTGATTTAGGGCCAATTTTTCCCTCAATTTTTTTTCATCCATATTCCTTTTCTGTATATATAGTTGCTTCTTCATTTTTCTATAACTTATGAGAGTCACATTTCAGTCAGCATGAATGGCATCAAACACACAGAATAAAACCTCAAGGCTTCATTCTCTGGTAATTCTAGAAACATGATTTTTTAAAGTGAAATTTATTCCTTAATTTCCAATGCTTAATTTTCCTACCACAATTCATAATTCAACATTTTAAATTGTTATTACGTGTGCTTAAGTTACACTGCATTAATGCTTTGATTTTCCTCTCATTTGCAAATGTTTAAAAATATGTCCACTTTATTATACATTTAGTTCATGCCCATATACAGTATACCACATATGTAAATATACCAGTTTCTAATACTATGAAACAAATGAGTTTTCTTCAAATGACTGGGAGGGGGAGAAGATACAGAGTCATACCAACTACAAACCCTGTCTCTGTTTTTCTAAAAAAAGTTTTGGTTACTACGTTGGATATAGCTCTTGTTGTCTAGCATTTTAGTAGTCATTGTGTACTCATAACTTGCTTTGTTAATTTTTTGTCATATTTTCACTATGGCTCTGATTAAATAAAGCACTTCAGCATGTGAGCAGTCCCGCTTACCTTAAAGTTAGTCATATGCTTAAGTACCTTCCTAAATGGGCCCATAGGAACAAAGAGCAAATACCATAAACCAGTGCTGGAAACTTTTCTGAACCCTAGCCCTCATGATCTAATACCCTGTCAAACTTTCTAAACACTTGCCATGGTAAAGGCAGTAAGTTAGAGTAAACTTTGCTTGAATGGAAAGTCACCGAAGAGGTGTGGGGTGTCCTTTACAGCCCCATACGGTGCATATATACTAATACAGCCTAGATCAGATGCCCAACCCTGTGGTCATTAACAAGTGACAACTGAAAGTGCATGCTCCGAAGAAAGATGTAAACAGAGAGATTAGCTCAGATGAAAGAACATGGCAGTGACCTCTGCAAAGCATATTACATGCTTTCAAAATATCCATAATTAACATCCTTCCAACACTCCTTAATATCAGTATAAAAAGAACTTATCCCCCCCTCCAGCCCCCCCACACTTTGGTGGGACAATTTGTTAATTTGCCTCTTTTTCATGTGCAACAGAATCTCGCCAGCACAAATATGTATCACTCATCTCTCAAAAAATAGAGATGCAGTAAATTGCCATATTAAGATTTTGC
Source organism: Alligator sinensis (assembly GCF_000455745.1). NCBI lineage: Eukaryota > Metazoa > Chordata > Crocodylia > Alligatoridae > Alligator > Alligator sinensis. The sequence continues at coordinate 638,533 of NW_005842115.1, read as the reverse complement.
TATTTTATATTATGATATTACAAATTATCATCATCTAGTATACAATTAAAAGTGAACCATAACTATGAAAATAAGTCAGGAATATTTGGTAAGATATCGCCATCAAATTTTTAACAGGTTTATTCATCCACTAAGTCAGGTAATACAGTAACTTCATAGACATTCAGGCTGGAAGGGACCTCGGAAGATCATCTTAGTCCAGCTCCCTGCTCCAGGGGCAGGACGTCAGCAGGGATCATAAGATCCCAGCAAGATAAGCATCCAATTGACTCTTGAAGATGTTCAAAGTGGGTGCTTGAACCACCTCCCGCGGCAGTCTATTCCAAACCTTTGGGGCTCAGACAGTAAAGAAGATCTTCCTTATGTTCAGTCTGAAACGGTCATGGAGGAGTTTGTGACTGTTTGACCTTGTCATCCCTTGGGGTGCTCTGGTGAACAGACGTTCCCCCAGGTCCTGGTGAGCACCCCTGATAAACTTATGGGTGGCCACCAGATCACCCCTGAGCCTGCGCTTTTCCAGGCTAAAGAGCCCCATGGCTCTCAGCCTGTCGTCGTAAGGTCAGTTTTCCTGACCTCTGATCATGCATGTGGCTCTCCTCTGCACCCTCTCAAGCTTCTCCACATCCTTTTTGAATTGTGGAGCCCAAAACTGGACACAGTACTCCAGCTGCGGCCTCACTAAGGCTGAGTACAGCAGAATGATGACATCCTGGGATTTGCTTGAGAAGCATCTATGGATGCAAGCTCACTTTACTAGCTGCAGCATCACATTGAAGGCTCATGTTCTGTGTAGCTGTGGTGTGTAGCTTATTACAGTTTCCCATAACCACTATACATTTGAAAATGCTGTATCATATGGTACGCAAGCACGAAGTTTGCCAGTGTCCTTGACCTAGAGCACCACCCCCTGGTGGCAGCCACTAAAATATAACTGAATGAGACCTGTGCTTCTCAGAACAAATGTATTAAAAAAAATTAACAAAAGCAGCTGAATTAAACTCTCTGGTCCCCAAATAAAGTATTTACCATAGTTTATATGCAGTCATATCTAAACTTTCGCAGAATTTAACATGTGTGCAAGACTGAAGTAAAGCAAAGCACAGCATACAGGATGCCAATAAAAGTAGCTGCTCATCACATATAAGGCATGGTGAAGCTAAAGCAAAGAGCACAATCTGGTATTGCTTCCCATACTTCACAAGTTAACTATTCTCCATAGATTTCTTGTGTATGAATGTCTTGTGGAAGAAGGTCTACACTACCTCCAGGTCTAGCCTGGAGTACTACTGAGAAGCATGTTTCACCTACTCCTTTACACTGAGCGCTGGACCATACCCCAGAAATTATTCCATGTAGCTGGTTTAGTACAGCCCAGAGTCACACTCAGGCTCTCTTTCTTGACTATGATTTTGGGCATGTGTTTCAAAGGAGGGTATTCCACAACTTCTCTACAAAGCATGTTCCACCGTCACATAGTTCTTACACTTGGTAATTCTTTGCCTTTTGCCTGCTCTCTTATTCAAGACAGACCATAAGATTCCTGGGCAGGGCACGTTTCCAACAGCCACCCAAGATAGCTTACAAAAACTTTCCACTCCTAGACATGATATTCTGTCAGCAGATCATAAAAAGTCTCTCTTGCACAGATAACTGGAATTCTGCTCCTGGTCTGGAAAAAGCTGGTCCCTTTTCCAGTCAGGGTCTCTAGCAGTTTACCATCCCCTAGGATTTCCGCAGTCCTAATTAATATTAAAACCAAGACTATTCAGGCTGGATTGTAATTTTCTTAACCTCCTCAAACAGATCTCTGCCAATATTTTCCCTCAAATTTAATATTAAACTTTTACCCTTGCATGCCTGTGGGTTGCCAATGAAGCTCGCTGATGCTTTAAGACAACCTAACTTGTCTGACTTCCACAAACAGAAAACAGGAGCAGTTTGGGACACCCAACTGGCAGAGGGCAATAGCCACCTGCTTATGAAATGGTATGGCTGTCCTCATTTACAAGCTTTAAGATATGCTCCTGTAGCCCAGACTGATCATTCTGGGTTTGTCTCAGGATCTCACCACTCTGCATGCAGTTGCCCTGCTTGCACCAGAAGTATTGCTTTATGTAAGAGGAACCTACAGCATAAGCTCCTTTTCCAAGACTTGCTCTGTCACCTGCTCAGGGGTCAGAAATCGCTGCCGTCTCCAATACCCTCTGGCTACACGCTGCTACAGCAAATGTGAAACCACAAGCAGTAATAGCTTATCAATCTGTACTGGAGGCATGGCTGGTTGCCAGCTGGAATGGACAAAAGTGAGGACACAGAGAGCCAGAAGCACCACTTAGATTTGTTGGCAAGCTATGACACTTCTACAGAAGGACGCAGGAAGAACAGATTATTTCTCCTATAATACAGGAGAAACCAATTCCATTGAGCTTAAAACCCACCCTAGAAACAGGCTGAATTAGCTCAAGCTGAACTCCATGCCACCACAGTTACACAGTAGGGCTGTGCGAAGCTTCGGGTGCTGATTTGATTCAGAGGAGATTCGGGCCAATTCGGCAGCCAAATCTCCAAATTTAGATCAAATCAGGAGACCAATAAAAAGATCTGAATACATTTGAAGCTCTCCGAATCGATTCAGAAAAGATTCAGAAAGCTGGACCCAGACTCCATGCTGGTAAGCAGGGGGGCTGGAGGAAGAGGGAGGGGACAATGGGGGGAACCTCCGCCAGGCCCCATCTCCTGCCTGCTCCCCCACTGCCTCCTGACCCCTGCCCACTCTCCCAGCCACAGCCCCCCAAAGCCAGCCAAGCCCAGCCCTAGTGTCCTGGCTCTTTAAGAAAAAAAAAGCCCTGCACTTAGTGGCCATTGGGGCTTCTGGGGGCTTGTAGCAGAGACCCCCACACAGTGTGGGGCAGTGGGGGGGTGAGCCTGAGCCTTTTTTTTTTTTTAAAGAGCGGGGAGCTGGGGCCGGGCAGGGGTCGGAGGCTGTCCAATTCGGAGATTTGGCCAATTCAGCAGCAGCCTAATCTCCGAATTAGATTCAGTCAAATTGATTCGGGATAGTGATTTGAATCACCAAATCGAATTACTGTCCCCCGAACTGGCCGAATCCAAAGTAAATACTAGCTGCTTCACACAGGCCTACTACACAACTAGTTTAAAGATAGCTCAGATATGTCAGGACAGATTGCAGTCAAATTAGTGGCTACAGATATTCCCTTACTGTACTCAAATTATTCCACTAATGTTACACTAATTCAAGTGAGTGACCCCAGTGTTAAACAACACTACCTGTCCAGAACACCTGAATTACTTGTTGATAGACTATACTAATTCAAACAGTAGACCTGCTGCATCCCCACTTCATTAATAGCTCAAGTGTTAGCAGCTTCACAAATGAAGATGGACTAGGGAGCTTGAGTTTAAAGTACCTTTTATCTTGAGGTATGGATGTTTTTTTGTGGGGAGAGCTGCGTCGTAGTGGGCAAGAGGAATAGGAGGTCTACAACTTATACTTTGCATCATCACAGCAATGGAACTAAGTCCTGATACTCCTCAAAAATTCTGGTGCATCTATGAACACAGCTAAACCTAGATGTCAGCTTTCCATGTACTTCAAGGCATGTAGTTTTATTATACTGTCATATTATGCATTTCTGTTACTGGGCTATACGATTTATTCTCAACTGTAAGAACTATTTTTATCTGATTTGGGGGAAAAAATTATCTTGGATGAAATCCAATGAAATTTCATTTAATATTAAAGTTATACACTTCAATCATTTTTAATATTTTCCTATCTTCTGAAGAGGCCCTTATGCCATAGCATTTAGTTCAGAAAAAATACTTGGACAATATATACTTGGTCGTTCAAACTTGAATAAATCTGCTTCGATAACTTATGTGTTTATGCAGTTCATATCACACTGGTAGGTCAGAGCTCTATAATCAGAGTTATAAGTGAGATGAACTGAAATTCATTCTTCACCATTCAGAGACTTTCATAGGCAAGATAAAAGTTGTAGGATAATTGCATATATTTTTTAAATAAAAAGGTAAAATAAATCATGAAAAATATTTGTCATTACAGCTGAATGCCTGTATTTATGTAGTGTTTAAAATAGCCATTCATAAGAGAAAAGGGTTGCCTTGATTTTATTTAATCAAAATTGGTCAACAGTTACTACATTATCTATTATGGGTGCTGTTATTTAATAGCACCTATAATGTACTGGAGTACAGGTCTCTGCTCTGTGGAAATTTATTGTCTACAAGTGGTTCTCAAACTTTTAAAACTCAATGTACCCCTTGGTGGACTCAAGGCACCCCTTGAAAAATGTCAGCACTTAAATTTTCACTCATTTTCTGACTACAGAAAAATAGAGGAATTCTTCTGTTGCCAAGAATTCAGAAACACTACAACAGGTTAGAATAATTTTAACACTATGGATCGATCCCTATTTGAAATCTTGTGAATCCTGTTTGTGTACCTAATGGTGCTAACATTGTGTGGCATCCTGCAGCACCCTTGAAAGGATCAAGGCATCCCAAGGTACCATGGTACCTTGGTTGAGAATCACTGGTTGAAAATATGGAGATGTAAAGTAAGTAGTATATGGCAAAGAAGGGAAGGGGCAAGAGAAATCACGGGTTTCAGTTATATAATTGCCTTAAGTATAACTTATATCTATGTGGTTCATATATCTTTCTAGGCAACACTGTAGAAAGAGCAATCTGAATGAAGCCAGGGTAGAAGCATGATGGATCTCTCACAAAAGGGAACCCCAAGCATAAAGGTAGATTAGATGGAGGTATTGATGGCTGTGAGGAAAGATGACAAAGTATACCGGATCCAGCATAATTGTCAGTGGACAGGGAGAAAGACCAGGGCAAAGAGATGCAGGGAGGGATAGTGATTTAAAGTCTTGAAAATAAGTAGCAGTAGTAATAAATTGTTCAGCACAATGGCTAGTCAGTGAAATAACTCAAAAGAGACTGACAGAAGTGAAGTAATAAGCAGGAATGATGAGTCTGCTAGCAGTTTTGAAGGACTGGATAGAGATGGTATGGACACACATACACTTGGAGCCATTTCAAAAGGAAAACATTTCAAAAGGGTCACAGCTGTTACATGTGGAGATCTCAGGAACAATACAAATATAGCAAATCTATCTAACTTTAACACTGGATAAAGCTGTGTTAAAGTTGGAGCAGTTATGCTACATTTATATTGTTCTCAGCTTGTCCACAGTTAATAATTAGAACATAAGAGCTGCTGTCCTTTTGAAACTGTTCCAAATGTGCATGTGTCCATACACGGAGCAAATTTAGTACCAAATAGCAGAAGGGGAGATTTTAGTAGTCAAGTTGAATTGTGTACTTCAGTTTTAGCCATCAGGGTGGAGAAAACTGTCAAAGCTTGAAGATGCTGTGAAGGAAGTAGTTACAAAACTGACTATTCCAGGAAAGCATAAGGGGAGGAAAAACTATAGTATTAAAGACAACACTGCAATTGTATGCTTTGATAATTTACTCTACTAATGTCATCACAAAAATGTGCATCTTTAGCCTAGTGTCCTTGCAGAACAGCAATTAAAAAGCTCAAACAACCGTAGGCCTATGCCCAAAGGGGTATGATCCTCTCAAAACAGATTCCTATTTTTATTTTTCAGCAGAGGGCTTTTTAGGGCCTTATTACACCTTAATTTTAGGTGGCTTCTGAAGCTCTTAACTCCTGAATTGTCCATACATTAACACTTGAAACTAGTTTAAAACACACTTCAGGCAGCTAAAAGTCACGCTGCTCCAGGGCAGGTTTATCTCCGAACCATGTTACCCAGCTCGTGTTCCATTGCTGTGTGGCCACTCCTGACAGATAAGCCGCTCAAGTTGCAGTCCTCCAGCATCCCAGGATGCAGTGTCCTGTCCCACACCTTCCTGTCCTGTGAGGACAAACTTTCCATCCCGTGACCTCTACTGCCCAGGTGGCGGTTCTGGAACCAAGCCAGCTCCTCTTCCCGCCCCCAGGGGTGTGACCTCCCCCCCAGGAGTGCAACCTCATGCAAACAGCCTGCAGAGTACATGCTAGCTAACCAAGTGGCAGGGCATGGGTAGGTCCAGGAGTGGAGTCAAGGGAGGAGGGGGTCGGGGGGGGGAAACAAGGTAGGAGGCCAGATTAGGTCCCCATGAGCTGGGGCTTCCTTCCTAGGAGAGAGGCAGTAGCTCCCCCAAAAAGTACCTTCCTTTACTGCTCCCAACTCCTAGCCACCCTGGGAAGCACAACCAACACTACCCACCACCCATCCAAAATGCCAATTTATTCAAACATGAGGCCTTCTTTAATTTACTTCGTTTCTTTTATTTTTTTCTTGTTTTTATTTTATCCTTCAGTGCTGACTTCCTCCATTTCACCACCCTTCCCCACCCCATTGACTCTCCACCTTCCACCTTCTTGTTCCCACCCCATGTCTCTCAGAACCCCTAGAGCAGGGACAGAAGCCTGTCCTGGCTCACCAGCCCTGTAGCAGCAACTCACTGCTGTAGCTCCTTGACAGGTCTCTGCTCACCAGCCATCTAGTGGCAAGTCACAGGTGGGCAAGTAGGGGACAGCCAGAGAAACCTTTTAGCTTTAAGGCAGGGGTGGGCCAGATGTGGCCTGCCAGGCCATTCTATCCAGCACTCAGGGCCCCTCAAAAATTTAGAAAATTAATATTTACCTGCCCTGGACTGCCTTTCATGCAGTCCTTGATAGCTTGCCAAAACTCAGTAAGCGGCCCTCTTCCCAAAATAATTGCCTGTCCCTGCTTTAAGGTGTGACTACTTCAAACTCGAGCTTGCACTAAAACTGATCAACATCGGAACAGCTCGAAGTGCAACATGTAACAAGGCCCTTAGGTTGATTTTAATATATCTTGTAACAGTGGGGAAAATTTTCAAAGACATGAAGAAAGATTAACCAACTTGTCAGTATTTTAAAAGCATAAAAATAGCAACTGTGGAATTAAGAGCCAATGTGCCTGATACTGATCCCAGACAAAATCATGTGCTGCCTGACATAGGATGCAAAAGGAAAAGAATTAAAGAATGGTAACATAATTTATGCAAGTCAACATGGTCACAAAAATTATATTATTTCATCCTTAAATGGGAATTGGGAGTTCTCAATTTTTCTTGGAGACCTTCAACCTTCCTGGGCTGTCAGTATTCAGTACTCCATGAGTACCAAGTCAGCAGAAACTCTGTAAAAGTGATGTGCTGCTTGCTTTAAATGTTGTGTGTGTCCTAGATTTAGCTCATTAGATTGATATAGTACAAATGGTCATGCACTCCTATCAGATGTTACATGATCAGATTTTAAAAATCAAAAGCTAAAATGACCCATTTTCAACTAAGAGAAGGATGTACTTGAGTTTTAAATCATAGTAAAAAAATCTTAAACCTCGAGTTCTAAATATGTCATTTTTAATTCTGTTCCACATTTGCCTGGCAAAGGGTCAAAGTTTGCTCCCCTGAAGCTACTATAAAAGCCTTTTGCTGTGAAGATGTATTTGGCAACTTGTCTACCACTATCAAGTTCATTCACATTATATAAGAAATGACCAGCATTATAAGAAAGTTGTTCTTTGTTACAGACAGCAAGGAAGATGATGAAAATTTACCCCTTTCCTTGGAGATTGATCAGAGATTGTCTCTGGCCTTGATAGTTACAGAAGATGAGTTTTCAAGTGCTTCCCTCACCACAGATCTTTGCATATTTGCTTCATGCTCCATGCTATGCAACCAATTTGTTTACATTTTTAAACGTGGAGAATAGAGAGTTTCAGGGTAGGGAGAGCAAAATTTCACATTTATAATGAACTGTACTTGGTATTGTCTTAATGCTCCAAATAGAGCCTCACTGAACTAGAAGCTGTACACTTATATAATATAAAGTGTATCCTGCCATAAACGGTTTACAGGCTAACTTTAAAGAGGCAATATTGTGCTACCATCTTTCAAACTCTGCCACTGCACCTCGTTCTGGACCTCTAACAACACGATTTCATTGTCTTCCTTGTGAAAAACACACCAATCAGATGCTAAATGGCAAAACAAAATGGTGGTATTTCCAGGCTAATTAAAAGTTTTATCGTTGTATACATCTTAATTCCAAAGGATTTCAAGTTGTTGTATAAAAGACCCTCAAAATTCTAAAAAACCTCTCTTACACTTCCTTTCAAAGGCATTTCTGTTCCATGCCTCTAGTATTACTGCTATGCTTCAAGAAAGTGGGCAAGTTTATTTCTATTAGACAGAAGTTTCAGTTTTCAATAGATATCAGCTTACCAAAGTTTTTTTTTTCCCCAAACAAAAGAACAATTAACAGAAGAGACGTAACCAGGATATTGAGAAAGGATGCTAAGAATTTTTTCCCCAAGAGACTGACTGAATAGAGGAAAAAATGTTAAATACTAACAATTACATGGAAATTAAGGTAAATGGAAAACAGATTTTCATCACAGTTGTCAAGTGTGACAGGATAACAGGGACATAGTCCTTTGTCCTAGGACTGCAGTCCAAGATTCCTCTCAACATTACACAAAGGAAGGAGTGCTCATGTAACTCATACCCCGTTACAGACACAGCTTCACATTTACTTGGATTTAGCCCCTTTTCAGAGCCCAGTAAGTGCCCTCCATCCTATCAATATTTAAATGCATTTCCAGGAACTATTCTCCAAATAAAGTAAAGTTGGAGGCTGAATCTTTGCTATTGGAGGGCTGTGTGTACATTTCAACAATTTGTAGGTAAAAATCTGTGCATGTTTTTAAAACCCAAAGCTTTAGAGGCTCTAATACCTCTAATGCTTTGGGTACTGAATGAATGTTCAGAAGTCTGGATATTTACTTGCCCCAAGAAAGATCTGCCCCACAAGCTCTCACATTCAATGCATCTAAAACACTGTGCATCTCCCAGAAGGCATTCCTTACTACAGCTGTGTGAATTGAATATCGAATGGAGTACCTGATGAATATTGCCCCCCAAAAAGCAGTTTCAGGACAACTGAAACAAAATGTATAATTTGCATAAAAGTTGTTAAATTGTTTTGGCTGAAAAAATAATTTGAAAAAAAAAATAGAGTGAAGATTTCATTTTGATATTTTCAAAATAAGTTTATTTTTCATTAAAACCATGAAAATGTAATAATAAAGGGCAAAATGTTCCAAGACCAAAGGAAACCATGAGTTAAAACAAAATGTTTTATTCAACCCAAAACAACAAAATTAGTTCATTTTTAGTTGACAGAAAGCAAATAACTTCTCCAATCTGACCAGCAAACCAAACCAATCAAGTGTCCACACAGTTCTAGCCCCTGTTTGGTTTTATACTGGGTGAGTTTACCGGGTGGACCAGCAGGCTACTAGCCATTCAAAAGTAAATTTGAGGGAAGAGGGATGTACCTATACCCAACATTTTAGGAAAGGGTAACAGGTCACCTCTACTAAATGGCTTCAGAGGGGATATCATCCCTTCCTTTTGTTCCAGAATATGAATGAGTATGTTCCTGATGGCAGAAAAGACGTGTTGAAGATGGGAATTTCCCCACCTGCGCACCCCTTATTTCCTGTTATCTTCCACCTCAGATGCCAAAAAGTATTCTGGGCCCTTCATTTACTAGTGTGGGCTAGGACTCAGAAGCGGACATCCTGAGACTTGTAGATATCCTGTTTCACTTCCCTATGTGCTTCCCTTCTTCTGGCAACTGAATCTTAATTAGCCCTTAGATGATGACAAGAAATACACATTGTAGCAATAGCACTATTAATCACTCCCTGGAAAATTAAGATCAAGGTCTGGAACCAAGGAGGAAGCTGCTGGTTTTGCCCATCTCAGTCAGTTCACCTTAGAGGTGGGAGAAATACAGCCAGTGGGCTGGATGTGGCCCATCAGGCACTTTCATTTGGCCCGTGGCACCCACCAATGAATTGTGCCCTGCCCAGCCCTTCTGCCCACGAGGGTGGGAGCGAGGCGCCTAAACCCGCCCCCAACATACCCTATTATGCCCTGCTCCCACCCTTGTGGGCAGAAGGGCCAAGCCCTGCTAGCTGCTGCTGCAGGCTTCCTCAGCGTCCCCCTCCCTCCATGCAGCAGGGGAGAAGGGGGAGCTGGGGCGGGGCTGAAGCTGGGCGGTACAACAGAGCTCGGGGCTGGTGGCAGCGTGCAGCTTGTGCCCAGGGGGGCGGCTGCAACATGGAGCAGGGTATGGGAGTGGCAGAGGTATGGGGACCCCTCCCATACTCCCCCCCGCCCATGGCGCACAGCCCTGCCAGGCAGTGGGGGCAGCAACAGGAGGGGGAACGTACTGTCTACACTTGTGCGGCACACGAGGGAAGCCCCAGGCGCTGGAGCTGGCTAGGGTGGGGAAGGCAGCCTGGCTCCAGCCTAGGACTTCCCTCCTGTGCTGTGCAAGTGCGGGGAGCGCTGGCAATAGAGACTGCCTGGAAAGGGTTGCGCTCCTTGCTGCAATGTGCTGCACTGGCTGGAGCTAGGCACCAGTGCCCCAAGTGCCCCTGCTTGCTGCTGCACCATGGGGGGAGTGTGTGTGGGGGGAGGGTCCCCACACCCCTCAAACCCCACAAACGTCACACATCCATGCCACAGTGTTGCCTGCCTTAACTGCAGTGTGTTCCACAGCCACACACCCACACCACACAAGCCCCCAGCATACCCTATACTCTCCAGCACACAGCCACCCTACCTCACAAACTCCCCCAACACACACTCCCCACCCCCTCACCCCCCACACACACACCCCTACCCCCCATACACACTATAAAAGACTAAGAATTTATTTTTGAGTTATTATGCAATCTCCCCTATATACACTACACAAACACAGATCATGACAAAAATATCTATTGTAATAAAATTAAAATGTTATAGTAGGCATTTTGGCTTTTAGTGTATGATTTTTTTTTTTCTGGTTCTAACATGGTGACCCCCTCTGCCCCCCAAGGAGTACTTCTAGAGGACAAGGGGAGGGACTTCTGGTGACTTCTGGAAGGTCAGGGGTTAGGGGCGGGACTTTCAATCCCAAGATGGCGACCAGGGGGCAGGGCTACTCATGTGGCCCTCAATAGCTAACCAAACCTTGTTAAGCGGCCCTCCACCCGAAATAATTGCCTGCCCCTGGTTCAACTAGTCTCTCTTACAACGGGCAGCTGCATAATGGAAGAACAATAATCCCTATAAATCCATTCAATAGCAGAAGGCCAAATTTTATTTGTTTATAACTAATCCAGGACTCCTAAACCAGAGTCTAGAATTTGGAGAAGTCGCAGCTAAAATGAAACAGCTGGCATGAACATGCTACAAAATAGACTCTTAGTCTTGTTTTCCACTCTAAAACGCAACTTCGTAAGGATTAATTCAAGATAAGTGTTCAAAGTACAAATACTTAAATCCTGTTCTTCTAACAAAAAACTACATATTTATCCTGAACCGAAGGGGTCATGCGGCATCTTGCATGGTTTCTTGATTTTGATTCACTAATATGGCAGTTTCTTCATATGGGTAATGTCTAACTGTGTTTAGCTTTATGGCCCTTATTTTTATATACATTGAGGTATCTGTTATAAACTGTATTTCTTATATGTTTGAGCAGCACAAGGGTCGCACAAAATGATAATGACTTTCAAAGATCAACAATGAGTTTCTTTGGCACCCAAGAAAGGCTGAAAAGCAGTAATCAACATCTGACATGGATGAGAGAGACCTTCCCAGACAATTACATTTTGAAAGGAAAATACTAGCACCTAGAAACAGAGAGAACATTTTTTTCACCGAGGGGAAATTAGGAGAGAAACAGTATATTGGATTAGAGAATCCCCATGTCTAAAAGGATGCACACAGTCTCCTGTTCTTAATTAGATCAAGAAGATTTATGTTCTAGCAAACATGCACCAGTGAGAGGGCAGAAAGTTATATATGTAGAGTTGGCTCCCCAAAAATCAGTGAGGTGACGTATGGTCAGATAGGAACTGTATGTAAGCCTGCTCTAAGAGTCTGGCTCAGTCTTCAGTTTTTCCTGGGTTCAAGTTAATGCTGGAGTCCCCCAGGTAGAGCTGAGGCACCACAGGCCAAGGAGCTGGCCTCTGGTACACCCCCAACTTATTCTCAGTGGTCAAGCAGAGGCAGGCTGCACCTGGAGTCCGGGCATGTCACAGATACTCTTTTGACATTTACATGGAAAGGATACATCTTTAAATAGCTTTCTCTACTACAGATACATTTTATGCCTACTTTTTTTTTGGCTTTTAAAACTGACAACCTTTATAAGATTGAACATTGTCTCCTTTTGCTAACTGATTACTTTATGATGACTCATGAGAGTCAACTAATATAGTTTATATAAGATCGCAGTTAGTGATATTAGCATAGATATTACACAGAAAAAAGAATAAGTTGTAATGGTGGAGGCAAAGAGGGAAATAAAGCATCATTCATACTTGTATTTAGAATGAAGCCTTTCTGAAGTATACCTAGTATGTCTATAGCCACTGGCAAACCAAAGGTTATGTACAGCATATCTGGACTAATATCTATGAGATGTCTTTGAATCTTAAATCTTACATTCTTAAATCTCAGATCTTAAAAAGAGATGTCTTTAGTTTACATGGCACGGTATGGAAAGTAGTCAAATTACATTATCCATAAATCTGTACATGAATGTCAAGGGGTTAGGTTATTCAATGACTGTGGACCTTCTAAAGGGGAAACTAAATGATCATCCCCCATAAACAAGATTTTCAGTATGACAATCAAGTGCCAAGGTGTTTATGTCACAAAAAAAATGACTCCTCTGCCAGACACAGCTGGAACAGGCTGGAGGATGAACTACCCTCTTAACATCAGAAATGATCTCTCTATATTCGTGCGGAGGTAGAAGTGAACAGAAAATGCTTATATCACATCTGTACATGCTGCTACTTACCACAGAGCAGAAGACTTCAATCTTCTAGGCTGTCAATTCCTGCCTCCCTGCCACCCAATCCCAGCAATCAGAATTCAGTGCAAGAAAGCAAAGTCTGCGTTCTAAGCAGATTCGAGAGTTTACCTAGGTAAAAAAAAATACTGCACCATTCCTCATTAAATGAGAAATCCTATTTTAACAGAGGTGGACAAAACTGACCTACCAAGTTATGTGTATGCACAAGCCTGAATTGATTTTAATGCTGCAGCATTCATCCATCTCACTTTGTCTCTACCCATTTCTCATCACAGCCTCTCTTTATTGTACTATACAGCACCTAGCATGTTCTTGGATACTATAAAAATAATAGCAGCGCTCCTGTTACAGTTGATTCAAGCAAGCAAATTATGCAAATTCTAGTACATTAATAAAATTGCATAGTATTTTGGCTTTATTTCAATTTTAGTGTTTTCTGCAATTCTATGCTAGTAGGCCCTGTATTTAGGTGACAGCAGGTAGATGAAAAGCCATATCATGGTTTCTTAGATAGAAGATTATGCAAAAAAGGATCTCTTTTAGAAAAAAAAGTGTGCTATGTAGGAAGGTCCAAGGACAATTATGTGAACTACAATAAATAGTTTTGAAAGAAAAGATGCCAGTCTCCAAATTTTCCTAGCTCAGTAAAGATGATGATAATCACTAGGAAAGCAGTTTAAAAGTAAAAAGAATGATAAAAATCACTCAGTCCTTATCCTGGGAAATCCTTGCCTGTTTAGCAAATTGAGACTCACTAGAATGTGAGCAAGAACCTAACAAATAATAAAATTAACTAAGCCTGAAAATAATTTCTTCAGATGTAGCTTTGGAAAGTAGATGCTTTTGAATCAGCTATTAGTGTTTCCTAACATAATCTCTCTTAAGTAACTGCTTACAAATTTCAGAAGAATAAAATCTTTCAAAAAACAGAACCCGGAGAATGTCAAGTTCTCTATGGCTGTAATGAAGGAGCCTGCTGTGAACTACTCAGAATAAATTGTAATCAGCTTTAACATACTGGAGCTAGCTTTGCCCTCTGGTCAACTATAAGCTTTCAGGCACATGGCAAGCAGCAAATAATACCCCAAAATAGACAAGTAAATTAGAAATGCAGTTTATATTGCTAGATTAGATTTGGTGGATGACATTTTGGAATCACAACGTAAGTAATAAACAGGATTAAGAATAATTTACTTAAGTAACAGAATTTATGAGCACTCTGAAATTCAGAATTTGTGTGATTATATTTTTGGTCTTGCTGCTTAATAGCATCAGAATTTGTGTGAACTACAAACCTTCAAAAAGGACCTGAGAACTGCTTCAGCTACAAAAATTCCTTGCAAAAACCTGCTTTAGGATGTTAGTTGCAACACCACATCTGCAACAGTTCTGAGAAAACATTTGTCATCCCATAAAAGATCCCTTAATCTAAGCAAGTGGATGAGGATAAATGAACAAGCTAATCTGCCTTGACAAACGTGTCAGATATTCCCTCAGTGTTTCTTCTTCAGAGAAAATGAAAAGATTCTCGTTACATCAGTGTTTGCATTTTTACCCTTTTACTTAATAACCAAAGAAAATCTTGTACAGTTAGGTGGAGGCAGTGAGCCCCTGTAGAGACTTCCCTTTAAGACGCTCTGATGGGACTACTGTAATTTAGATGCGGCACCTGCTGAATTACTGGGGGACGCTGCTGAAAAAGTACTGTGCTCATACTATTGCGACTACCTGTGTGCTTCCAGCCAGGGCACTGGAAGTCACACTGGCATATAAAGTCAGACCAACAATGGAATCTCATTTATGTATTATCACCTGACAAGATGATACTGCTCCTGGATCTTGAGGGATACTCAGGGGTGGGTAGGGAACAGGAGTGCCTAGAAGAGAGGAAATCGCCCACTGATGCTGCCATCCCCAGCTCTGCCCAGCACTCCAAGCAGTTCCTTCCTGCAGCTGAAAACTCAGGGCCAAGCAGGGGCAATGTGTTGGAGAAGGAGGGAGCAGGGACTTGGCACCCTATGCAGCTGCTCCCCACAGTCCCTGGTTGGAGTGGGGCAGGAGAGATCCTAGGGTTTCCCCTGCTCCTTGGACAGTAGAAGACAGCAGCAGCAGCAAGCTTCCAGTTCTCCTGTTCCCTACCTGCCTTTGGGTGTCCCTTGCAGTCTGGGAGCAGGTGGTGGCATGCCCCTGTCACTGTCCCTGGCCAAGTAAGGCACCTCATGCTGTGGCTTACCATAGATCCTGGTTGAAGCCACCAGCACCAGGGAGCAGATGCTCCTTCTTGCACCCAGAAGCAACCCCTAGAAAACCCCTGCTGGAGAGGGGGAGAGGGGAATGGGAGAAGGGAGGTTCCTGGTGGTAGAAGGGGTGGGATGTTTACACGCTGCAGGGACTACAAAAAGTTCACAGCAGCGCCTGCCATGGCACAGTCTGCCTGCAGGGGAGGTCAGAGGGGAAAGGGGACCATTTCCTCTGCTGCACTAATGGCATCTCCCACGCTCCCTTTTTCACATTCCTGGATCCACCCATGCAGGTGTGTAATAGCATAATATCTGACTAATTTCTATATTACCTTTATTTTCTTATTGCTTTACTTATATTCTCCCACCATGCCCATCACTGCAGTGTTTTATCACCTTGTCACACACCCAAGTACTTCCCATGACTAAATGTGCTTAATTTAAGAGATCTGATGAGATCATTGCCCATGGCAGTAGAGTAGCTGCTCAGACTTACAAAGCAGATTTGTTCGTGGAAGGATCCATCCAAGGAAAAAGCAAGCAAGAATAAAACTTTGCCTCCTTGACAGAGTTTGATTACTGCTGCACGGGGTCCAAGTAACCCTCCTCCTTGCTACTTGAACACAAAAGAGAACAGACTGTTTCTATTCAGCAAACCACGAAAAAAGAAAAAGAAGTTCAGTCATGACCATAATTAGAGTATTCCATGAGATCCCGAAGTGTAGCACATGTACCACTTCTGCTTGTTATTCCATCAATTCACTTCAGAATTAATTTTGAAGGGGATAATACTTAAAAGAAACATCTGAAAACCTAGCACTAAAATATGTAATTAACCAAAATAAGTGAGGATGTGACCCCAGGTTCTAAAACTGGGCATATATGCTCCCTTAAAAGGATTTATTAGTAAGATGACCTTAGCACAAGTGTATTAACTACCAAGTCGCTTCCCATTGTCCATTCAATTTTCTATTATTGTCCTGTGATCTAAGATTATTCTGAGAAAGAGTTTTTATTTAAAGTTCTGATCCCAAAGTCCACTGAAGTCAATAGGAATCTCTCCTAAATTTTATATTTTCACTGTACATTAATCCACTAGTGAACAAGCCTCTTGCATCTTAAACTTATGTTCAAAACAACTGCCAAGACAGAGAAACAAACCAATGAAATGCTATTCTTCTGTTCTAATGCAGTGGTGGGCAATTATTTGGGTTGGTGGGCCACTTAATGAGTTTTGGTGACCTGTTGAGGGCCACATCTCAGCATGGAAGCCTGAACCCACCTGCAGCTTTAACATGCCTTGGTTCCCAGAGTCCAGGTTTAGGCTCCAGGTACTTGGAGAGGTAGTCAGGGCTTGCTACAGGTGTAGGCTGTGACCAGCGTCGAAGCCTGAACCCACCTGCAGCTCTGGCATGCTTCTGCGCTGGTGGCAGCCGAGCCCAGCAAAGAGACAACGAAAGGGAGAGAGATCACACGTGCACAAGCAAGCAAGTACGCCTGCACACTGGAAGCAGCATGGTCACCCGGCACCACACAGCTGCCAGAGCTGCCACCTGCCTGTGGGCCGGATCCATTCACTTGGCGGGCACCTCCCCACAAGCCAGATCCAATCAGTTGGCAGGCTGTATTTTGCCCACCCCACTCTAGTACTATTTGGAAAACATACCATTATTCCCTATGCAAGATTTTATGATGCGTTCTTTAGACAATTGTTTTGTCTACTGATTTCACACTTGGAACGTGACTAATTTATAATGAAGTTAAACTGGTTTATTTATTGTAAAGAATTTGCTCCAACAATTTTTGCTACTTTCCAAATCAATTTGTTTTTAATTATTTAACCAGCTTTAATAATAAATGTTTGTAGTGCAAGTCAAGCTAAAAAACCTTGAAGGGTCTGGAAGCTTGACAGTTTAGTTTTTTTTTTTACTTTAGAAATTCCCACATACTAAAAACAAACCAAAAAATGCAACAACATTGCTGTTTCAGACTTGATATGTTAATACTCTACAATATAAAATCTTTGGAAAACCAACATTTCCTTTTTGGTTTAAATTTATCTGAATGGTTCTCAGTTCTCACAAAAAAGCGTGCAGGCATTAACAGCGTACAGCTTACTGTGGTCAAGTGCTTAGCTTCAAGATTGCACTTAGCTGAACTTCATGTAAACAATACTCGTTAATGCTACTGCACTGTCAGTGTTGTGGTTTTACAGCTCCCAAACTAACTACCTCCTATCATTTCAAGGCTTCCAACAGCGGTCATGAGCCTGACTAGCTCCGATCCTGTTGAAAACTTCTAAAAGCAACCATTGACATCTACTTCCCTTTGGTTAACTGCGTAAAAAATGGCAAAGTAAAATTATATTGCAAATTAGGATTTAACGATGCACTACATAGGGCTGAAACGTACTATCGAAGTAAGCATTTCATACAAATAAATGGTATTTGTTGTAATGCAAACAACAGGCAAAAAACTTGGATTGACATTGTGTTATGCATTTAAGTGAAATACGCCCACATCTATATGTATAAGTACAGCCGTTCTCAAATGTCCTAGTCACAGAGCCCTTTTATATCACTTCTTCTGCCACAGCACCTTTATTCCTGGCTCTGCAGGCTGCACAAAACAATGTGGAGACAGACGACCTGGACAGGCAATGGCAGCACACCACCTCCGGGCCTGGTCCACCATTACCCTTAAACTCTTTGGTGAACCCCAGGTTTCTGCAGAATGCTCTGAGAACTACTGCATAGTGAAATATGCTATTAAAGAAGTGTCCATAGGGATAGAAGATACTCAATTCACAATGGCAATAGAGCAGAAAAAGAGGCAGCTTACTGTTGCATGTGATATGGTAAGAATTCCATTTTTGACAGTGCACTTCCTTCTTTGCCACACCTTCCTTAACCTAAAATATTAAAAATAAAATGGCAATACATAAATAACCAAACAGAACTGCTGTTCTTCCTTTAGGTTGTCTTTACTGCATTCTTAAAGAGAGAAAGCCTAATTGAAAATGTCTGTTATTCTGTTTACGTTTTAACCAAATTAGCCAGTCTACACACACCTCTGACAAACCAATCAATCCAGGTAAAATGTTTAAAATACCTAAATCTCCCCCGTCAAAAGCAACTTAAAGACTTAATGAGCTTAGTCTTCTGCAGTTTTAATGAGACTGTAGTGCCAAGTCACTTTAAAATAGGACTTACAATACAAAATGCTTAGATGCTTTTGAAAACTCTAACACTCTACCTTTATGCTTTATTACTACATTGACTGCATTAGGTTTTATTAAAATATAAACCAATTACATTTTTCCTGACCAGGTGGGCTGAATTCTTTTATGCTAAAAAAAAAGAAAAGAGGCAAAATTTCCCCAGACTGCCACATCCAAAGTTGCCTTGGCTTGATTGAAGTTTTCCATTGTGTCTCCAATTTTTAAAAATAAAAAAATATTTCTACTTTGTATTCACTGCAAGGTTAGCAATTCAAGCCCCTAGTATGCATTTGATTGAAAAATCCTAAATGAAATTTCTCTTCAAAAAGGAAATACATATATTAAATGGCTTATATGTATCAGATTGTTTATAAGCCTCTAAAATACTTCAAAGTGATTAGAATCCTACTGTAGTTGTGTTTTTTTATTCAATAATCTGGTTGAACTTCTGATTTCAACAAAATTATATTTTTATGAATTCTAGTCTCCGAGTTTTTCTCATCTTCTACCTGAGAATAGGAAATTCTGTACTCAAAAGTAATAGTTACCTGAAGGCTAATATTTTTCAAAGAGTGAAAACAATTTTAATTTTCTTTTAGAAGGTTCAAAGCAGAAAATTGAATTCTGTCCATCTCCTATAGCATATTTATGTATTAAAGCTACACGAGTCAGCAACTTTCACTCTACTCCCTGAAAAAAATGCTGCTCAAATTCTACTTATTTGACTGAGCCACCTCTTATGCACGTCTTAAAACCATTGCACAGAACAAGAAATCCACATAATCCCTGGTACTTTAACACTGTCTGATTCAAAAACACTGAGAAGTTATTACAGACGTTTCTGCGTTCTTTTCCCCATATTCCCCTCACTTGACTGATACAATGCTTGTTCCTGCTGTACCATCAAGTTAAGGAGAGGGAGGGAGGGAGGGCAAGGGGGATCCATTGCCACCCTGACTGGTCTTTTGATAATGTCACCTCTTCAATATTTAGTTGTTCTTGGAAAGAAGACTGACACTGACAGGGAGAAAGCATGGCAACCACAAATATGGATTATGTTACCATGTTCAACTTCTTGTATTATGCCATCTTGCATTACTTTCAGTGTATTAACTGCACTAATGTATCCCTGTAGTCTGCTTTCCTATTCCTCCACCTGTCCTTCTCTTGCCTCCAGCTAACACAGGAGTGTTAAAAAAGGCAAATGTCACCAGGGCCAGTCCAAGGGTAATTGGCCCCCTAGGCTGTGTACCTTGGTGCCCCCACCACTGTCAATATAGAGGAAAATAAAAAGTCTAGAATGAACTTTTACGTGTACTTATTAGATATTCAAAATGAACAATAAAATAATAATTTTTTTTATTGACTGTTTCACGCTGTTCATTAACCCTAACACAATTGTAACAGCCAGCCATGGCTGTTATTCAGAATGAGGTTCTAGTTATGTTGTTCTGCGTATAATTTTTTGGCACCTCCCCAAATTTTGGCACTTTAGGTAGCTGCCTAGTTCACTTAATGGTTGGACCGGCCTTGAGCATCACTGTAAATCTAATATATGCAATTAATGTATTTGGAAGCAAACATAAAGAGATAGTATAGTTTTTGTCAAGAGTTTTTGCCAATGAAGAAAAATAATTCTTTGTTGACAGACCATCCACTTAATGTTGTGGATTGTTTGTTGGAGCAACAAATAAAATAATCAAAACAAACAAAAATTCCACCCAACCAGGACCATGTAATAAAGTGAAGTCACAGACTGTTCTTTCATAAAATATAGTTAAAATATCAGTCCTAGAAGCCTTATTTTTCTTGAGTGAAGCACTAAAAATGTTCCTCAGATTAATAAATGATTATCTGCTGTTTACAATTTTATCACACTGCAAATTTGTCTTTTAAAAAGTGAAAACAGATTTATCCCCCACCCCTTCATCTACAAAGGCCTGGTGAAACTATCATTCATGTCTATGGCTAGGGACAGAAGCTACATATAAACTGGTTTAAGTGACCAGAAGCTGGTTTAAACCTGTAACAGAACAGAAGTTCAGTGCAGAAAAACCATCTTCAAAATGGCTGAAACTGGTTTAAGATAAACCTGGTTGACTATGATATCAGACTTAACTGATTTAGGTCAAACTGATTTATGAAACTTCTGTCCCAGACCCTGGTTCTAGTTAAATCAGAGTCCCCCAGCATGCTTTGCAGCCCCAGGCTGGGCTCCGCTGTCTGCTCCAGAGAGCAGGGCTGGCCCTGCCCCTCCCCTCCTTAGCGGGAGCTCACTGGCCTCACTGGCTGGCTCACTGGCCCCCACAGGCAAACCCCGGCTAGGGTCTGGGGCCTGGGAGGGGGGTTAAACTCCCCTCCCCCTAAGTATGGATCTGCCCTGCCCTGCTTACTGCTGGCTGTGACTGTGAACTACAAGTCCCAGAAGCACCTGGAAGCACGAAGAGGAAGTGATGAGCAACCCTTGCTGCTGAGTCTTGCTGCTGTGATTGTGGACCGCAAATCCCAGAGACCTCAGGGGCAGCAGGAAGAGGAAGCAAACACACAGCCCATGCTGGCTCTGTGCCACAGAGCCATGCTCTAGCGTTCCCTGGCTTCTGGCCTGGGCCACTGCAGGCATGGGGCTGCATATCCTGAATCAAAGGTGAATGTCTGTTCATTTGCTTATTGGTTCAATCTTCACAGCTTAGACTAACCTGCAAAGACTGAATCCATTCAGCCATGGGCTTTTTGACTGCCTGTACTCGGCCCATAAGACAGTGCAGTTACCATCTTACACTTGGTTCAATAGCCTCTTTGAAATGAGGTGGTGATCTCCAAACACTTCAAGATTCGAATACTATGCCATGTTTTCCTTAAAACTTTTATTTACGACAATAGCACTTACAAGCCACAAAAATCAGAAAAATTAACACCACATCTGCTTTTGAATTTACAAATTACAAAAATAGTTAAGACATATATTATATAGTGTGAATTTTATGTAATTCAAGTACCTACCCATCACTCTTCTTTAAGAGATAACCTTTCTTCTCACTACCATACTCCTTATTTCCCTGAAGCTGATGCATACTGTATCCTCCTTGCCTGCTTTGGGAATCCTATGAAAGGGAAAAAAACAAAAAACCCTTTAAAACATGTAATAAATTCTGCTATTCTCTAAAATGATACTCAGTTTGTTTCCATTCTTCCCCCTACCCCACCAATTTACAAATTAAATTTACCAATTTACAAATTAACTGAAGGTTCAGAAAGCAAAGAGTTCTAGGTAACATTTAACAACTAGGCATGCCCTCTTACATTAGCCAACCTTCCCTTTATTGAATAGTCTCAACTCTTACACATGTCATTGGGAATTCTGAGCATACTAAGAATATATGTAATGAAGACTAATATGTCAGAGAATACTTTAATGAAAGGCTAATCTGAAATAACAAAAAGCAACTAAATTTCACATGCATATAAGAAACATTCATCCTTAACACCAATATCCATCCTTAATTTTAAACCAGGTTGAAAATACACATTCTGCTAATGTTTTCTAATGAATGAAGCCATCTCAACATTTTAAATCTAATGAAGCAAACAAGTAAATGATTTACAGTGTTATCAAATTCACTAGAGAAATGAAGGCTCATTAAAACATTGACTTACTCTCCTAGACTTCAATCAGGAAAGGCAAAAGCAATACAGGAAAGAAAAAGCAAATAATTGAAAAAGATAATTATTTTCCATCATATGCTTCTAAATTTATATTTTGCAGTCTCACCATCTAAAAAAACAGTCTATAACCCCCCTCACAAATGATACCCAACACTGATAGGAAACAAAAAAAAACTACACAATTGTTTAGTGACTTCATAGCCTTTGCTTAGCAAGTAACAAGAGAATATGGTAAAATATTGTACCACATAATTTTGTTTATAATAATGAACTGGAATACAAAGTCATAACAGAAAAGATAGCAATAGGATTATAAAATAATTTAAATTTATGAAAACAAGCAATTTTTTGGCACTTTGCTGAGCAAAGAACTGGTTTGCACTTATTGGTGAGGGTTTTATAAACAAAAGCAATATAATTAAGAGTGTAATTATGAAAATGATTCACATGAACATTATTTATGTGCATGAATGCCATTGTTTTTTAGTGACAATTACTAGGAGTAGAAATTACCAGTTGAAGTAAAAGATAGCAAGATCAGATTTTAAGATTTTAGTTATGCATCTTTTATACCTTGGTTAAATATTGAAGGTTCTAAATAACTGTACTTCATCCTCCACAGATGGAAGGATGTATATTTAAATGGATACCACCAATTAATTCTGGCTGAAGAATCATACATTATAAACTCAATTTAAATAAAAAATATAGTATTTATTAAATAAAAATATTAGAAGAGTCTTTGTGAAAGTCAGGTACAGAAATAACAGGCAGAACCTCACACGTGCAGTACTGAAAACTGAAGGCATCTAACAATATAAAATTATTTCTTCACTCACACACTTACATATTAAATTATTTTAGCTACTATTCACCCCATATTACTTCACTGAAACTTCACTCTTCTTCCTCAACCTGCTCTTACACAACGAACGCTCCTTCCCAGTGCTACTGGATGTCAACTGCAATATAGTATCAACTGGCAGAGGGAAATTTGGCACGGGGTAAAAAAGCAGAGAAAAGATTTCTAATGTGTACATTGTGCTTACTTATACCACTTCAGTGTAAAAGGAATCAACTGACACATTGTAAAACTTTAGTTATTGACCAGAAATCCTTGTTTTCTCTGTTAAAAATGCAAAATTCTCTGATAAACCTCCTCCCCAAAATCCATGTTCTTTCACAATTAAAATGAAACACCACTATATATAGGAATCAGTTGAACAGAATGCTTTATTGATATATTTACAATTTTAAAGCAATTTGGAAGTCTATCAGTGCCTCAAGCATTACAAAATAAATTCTAAATACCTATATATTTTGGTGTTTCATCTTGGTTTTTTTTTATCATGGAAAATCATAGCTTTCTTCTTCCTTCACTCATCAGGACATGGGTCCAGCTGCAGCTGAGCCCTACCGCTGCTCTGTGGTGCTAAGCAACCCTGATATGCCAATGCCCCTCACTCCCCAACCACAGCCCACTCCCAGCCCTGCCAGCATGGCCTGCACCTCCCTGCCCTGCCACTGCCAGCCCTGCTAGCATGACTTACAGGCAGAGCTGGCCTTAGGGGTGGCCAGTGAGGACAACTGCCCAGGGCACCAGGGTGGGCGGAGTGTCATGGCATCCCAGGACAGGGCATTGCCTCAGCTTGGGCGGCACTGGAAGAGGAGGCAACTCAGGGATGCCCCTCACTTGCAGCCCCCCTGCCCTCCCAGAGGGGGCACCCAGCTGCCCCTGTGCCCAGGCCCCTGCCCCACAGTGTGCAAGGTGAGGGTGGGGGTGTGGGGAAGGGGGAGAGCCAATCACAGGCTATGTCACAAGTGATGTGTTGGGGGGGGAAATGAGGGGTGTGTGCCCTCCCAGATTTCTGCCCACAGCAGGGCACAGGGCTGCAGGCTGGCTGGACTGGCACTGGGCAAGAGCTGCCTCCTCAGCATAACAGGCAGGACCCAGTGGGGAAGGTCAGAGTGGGACAGCGAGACTCATTGCTGCTGTTGCCGTGAGCCCCATGCCAGATGTGCTGCCATGGTGAGGTGCCCCTTGCCCGTCACCGCAGTAGGAGGGGCACAAGCGTCCCCCTTTGCATCACTGGGCAGGGGGCACTTCACCGTGAAAGCCATGGGGGTGCGGCTGATGCTGCCCCACTCCACCCTCCTACACCAGGTCCCACCCACCGGTCATGGAGGTGGCTTGTGCCCAGTGTCAGTCCAACCAGGCTACAGCCCTGTGCCCCACTTTGGGTGGAGAAATCTGGGTGGAGGGGGCCATGTTCTCCCCCATACCACCCAACGCATTGCCTCTGGCACCTGACCCCTCCCCAGAAGTGTGTGCAGTGGCCAGGAATCAGCCCCTCTGGCCCCGGCAAGCTTCCTATGGCTCCCCAACTGGGCCCCATGGCTGCACATTCCCACCACAGCCTCAGGCACCATGCACTGAACCTGTTGGGCAGTGCCTGAGCCCCAGCCAACAACCCCACCTCACTCCCTCACTGTGCGGGTTTGGTGCAAGCCATCACCTCAGTCTGCCCACAAGCTGTGCCCCCTCCCCCACGCATCACTTATGCCTGCCACCCCCCATAAACTTATCTACAGGCAGTTGCAGCAGCTGCTCTCTGCCATGCTGCCTGGGGCTGTTTCCTAGTCACGTGCATGTGCACACATGCATGTGGTTCCCCTTGCCTCTGATCATTCTCCTCCTGCTTCCCTCAGCCCTAAGCAGCCCCTTGCAGGCTGGAACTCTGGCAGCCTACAAACAGAAGTCCTCAGTTTCCTGCATTTTTATCCTTTAAAGGAGAAAAATCTGCATTTTTCTGCAAGCAAATGGAAAACCTGTGTCCCTGTTTATGACAGATTAAATGCCTAACTCCCAGGCAGAATTAGAACCCTACTGTGCTAGAAACTGAGCAAACACTGTAAGAACAGCCACTGCTCCAAAACAGTATAAAGATATGATGGAACAATAAGCATAAATCAAAATGGATGGGATAAATTAGGAAAACTGAACTATTAAATATATTATTGGACAGACTAATTGTATCAGCAGTCAGACTGTTAGTCAAACTTTTATAGACCCAGGGTATCATAAATAAAACCAGTCCCAAATAGTGAAGAATATCCACAATGGCTATGTTCTTTCTATCCATGTTGCGTTTACATTTCATCTTCCACCACAAATCCTCTCGAAAGGTAGGATCGGTGAGAAATAGCATTCTGTGATACTAGAGGGTGGTGCTTTCTTTTCTTTTTTTATTTTTTTTTACATTAGCATTTTTCAAAGTATAAGATGGGTGTTTTTTCCCAAAATCAGAAAACTTAAACAAATAATTTATGCACAAAATTACAGAGGCTAGCTACAACAGTTCAAAACAAAAAAATTGCCAGTCATAAAAGAGACATTATTACTATAATGCCAGGACTCTACTAATTCTTTGTATCATGTATTACTAATTAATGTGGTAGGGAATACATTTTATGAAGAATAAGTTCAATTAGAAAGATGGTCTGAACACACGAACTACTGCAAGGTATGCCCATGAGTACAAGGACTAAGTACAGGCAATAAAAAAGCCCCGGGTGGAATCGATTCAATCTGCACAGTTTCATCTAAGCTGCGTCAAACAAACCGCTAAACATACTGTGACTGACCTTCAGTTTTCAATTAGGAAATGCAGGGGGAGGCCTGCAATGTCCCTGGCCAAAAGGCAGGGGCACTAGAGCATGCCTCCCAGCCTGCCGCCATTGGGAACCCAGCCAAGCAGGGCCATTCCCAACTGGCTGCCCCGCACACACACCCCTAGCCCCCTGCTGTTCTTCTGCAAGGCATTTAGGAGCCGCTAGTCCAGGGGCTGGCCCACCTGGAGGGAGCCTCCATGTCAGGAGTTTTCCCAGTCCAGGGCAGCCCTGGGGAGAAGAGGGGAATTCCCACCCTCCTGCTTCCCCACAGCTGCTTGCCTCAGCCACTGCCACAGGGAGGAGGGAGAAGGAGACCTCTGGGTCAGTGCCTGCCTGTGCAGCCCAGTGTGGGGGCACTGGGGAGCCCCAGCCTTGCAGGGCTCCCTCCTGCCCCAACCCAGGGTCCCCCAGACCAAGGCAACCCTAGGGAGCTGAGGGGAATTTTCCAGCCCCTGACATGGCTGTTGGCCTCAGACACCTTTCCCCTCCCTCCTGCGGTAGTGGCTGAGGCAAGCAGCCATGAGGAAGAGGGAAATTTCTCTAGCTATCTGGGGCAGCCTCGGGCGGGGGTGTGGCTGGTGCTGGGCCAGAGGTGGCAGATGGTGAAAAGGAAGGGCTGGGGTGGTGCCAGCCCCACCATATGGCCTTTCCCTCCTCCTGTGCTGGGAGACCCGGCTAGGAGGGCCTGGGAGTCCATTTCCTTGCCCCATCCCACCAGGCTGACAGGTGCAAGCAGGATGCAGGGTAGGGAGCAGAGGCTCTACTGCCTCAACCCTGTGACAGGTAGGGTGGGGGCAGCTCTGCTTTGCTGGAGAAGGCAGCACAGCCCAGGGCTGCAAAGCAGCCTGGGATGCTGGGGGACTGTGAGGTAACTTGAGTCAGGAGGGAATCTGAGACAGTTCCATAAGCTGGTTTAACTTAAATCAATTAAATCCGATACTACGTTCATCTGGGATTATCTTAAAACTGGGTTCATCTATTTTGAAACTGGTTTGTGTGTGCTGAACTTCTGTTCCGTTGCAGCTTTAAACTGGTTTCTGATCACTTAAACCAATTTATGTGCAAATTCTGTCCCTAGCGAAGGTGTTAAGCAGATGCATTCAATGCTAAAAATTGCATAAAGGCACAGAGTCTCTTCTTTCACCGGAAGTATAATAGTTGGGGTATGTGACCTTGAAAGTTTAAGGAAGCAGAAATGGAAGTCTCCATTTTTGCTATTGTAAAATAATTTGGGAAAAGAAAAATAAATAATTTTGAGACTTATGATGCAACTATCAAAACGCCCATCAAGAATGACTGGCAGGCTGCAGGGACAGAGCACCACCACCCACTGCCCCACCCTCCTGCCACTCTATGTCCAGCCACATGCAACTCCCCGAACCCCCATGTGCCCCCCCACACCTGACACACACATGCCCATACACACACAGCTACATGCCACACCCGCGCAGCCACACACCAGACCCACCCACCCAGCCGCATACCACACCCACACCCCCACCCCCCACCCCCAGCACAGCAGAGCATACCCTGGTCCCCACTGCCTCCACCTTGTCTGTCTGTCTGTAAGGCTCCAGGTGGTGCATGCGCAGTTGGCCTGGAGCATTATGGACAGACAGACACACAGCCAGAAGTGGTATGGCTTTTATTATATTAGAATTCAAAATATTTTTGAATCTTTACAAATCTACTTGGACAATCCAAGTTGGTTCATGCTCATCAATACTTTGATTAATCTTTAAATTTGTTAATGAGAAAGTATTGGTAGGGGGGAAATGATCTTTAATCACATTTGCTTAAATCAAATAAAAAATTATCAGAAAAATGAAGAATTGGTGGTTAAACTCAGGATATGCATCTCTACTTTCAATGTAATTTAGCTAATCTGTGATCAATTCCTGTATGTTCCTTCAATATACATTTCAATCTATAACTAAAGACTTAGTTTGTGAAACATGTAAGTACAATACAGGATATTTAGACATTTGCTTCATAAATCTTACACATCAGGCCTGTGAAATAGATCCAAGTAAAAGAGAACAATAGAGCTAATCAAGGAACACTACTGGTGAACTGAAATCTATAAGTCTCTCCACACCCATGGAATTTCTTCACTTCTTTTAAAATGAATAGGGACTAAAAAGTATGAGAAAGAAAAGTTCTCCATTTACAAGAATTTTTTTTTAATGATTTCCCTTGGTTGTAAGAAATTAAGGTTTCTCTCCCTGAAAACACTTAATTCTTTACAAAAATCATCATAATTATTTCAGATCAACCAACAAGGAACTTTGAAAAAGTTAACATTTGAATATATATTTTCAGACAATGTTTGACTGACCCCTCAACAGTGAAGTGAATATTTGTACATCCCTTTTCCATTAGAATTTCTTTTTATAAAATTCCTGACAAAATTATAGTAAAGCCTTTGAACATTTTGTTACTTTGTTCTACTTGTAGTTAATAGGTAGAAACGAATGCTTTAAAAAATTGTATTCAGTATAAAGACATGGGAAAGAATGACTCTCTCAACTTGAGTTCTTT
Organism: Alligator sinensis; assembly: GCF_000455745.1. NCBI lineage: Eukaryota > Metazoa > Chordata > Crocodylia > Alligatoridae > Alligator > Alligator sinensis. Next base: position 610,212 of record NW_005842115.1, on the reverse strand, counting down.
ATTATAAATGAACATTACACTTTGAATAAACCTGTAAGAAATTATATAGCAATCTACAGATACTAGCTGAAGAATGACAATGTGTTACCTACAACATTAACAATATGAAGTATGTCAAAATAGGTTATTAATGTTCACTTTTTGGTATTAGTAATAATTTCCAATCCCAGGATCCTCTTTTAGATAAGAATCTTTATAAGCACCTTTTCAAATGGTATACAAATAAAAACTATATAAACATATCCCTATTTTTACTACTCCACATATTTACTCCACATTTTTAACAACAGAGTTTGATATTATTTACTATTATTGTTACTATTATTATTATTATTATTATGCTCCTTTTGTTTAGGAAACCATTTGAACAGCACTTGACTTAAATTGTTTCTCCCTTTGTTTATTTTTAAATGTGTATGTCTACATACCAATTAAAATGGTAATGTTGATTTAGATTGAGCAGTCAATAAGGGTGTGGGCACGACCATTTGGAGCCCTTTCTGAAGGGAAACATTTCAAAAGGGCAGCAGCTGGCATATTCTAATTGTTACGTGTGAATGAGCTGAGAATGACAAATCCAGCAAACCCACTAACTTTAACCAAGGATGAAGGATTACTAAAGTTGGAGCAGGTTTGTGCATCTGTGTTGATTTCAGTTTTTTATCTCTATTACAAAATGTTTTCCCCAAGTTTCTGGAATCCTAAAATAATTGCTACTACAGTATTTAATTACTTTACTCAAGTCAATTCTAGCTAGTGGCCACATAAATTCATTTTCTGTATTTTACTACGGGAAAACAGAAACAGCAGCAAATGAAAGCAAAAGGCTCCCATTTTTGTTTTGGAATATATTTTTTATTTACTGCAATACCCCCATGCAGAAAGAGATTACATCCATATAAGCCTAATATTTTGAGAATTCAGAATTCATGTAGTTTCCATTCTACCTGAGATTACTGCACACTAATTATTTACCTCTTTCTGATCAAGCTGGAGAGAGGATTTTATCAAGTCTCGGAGGGCAGTAAGCTGTTTCTTTTCTTCATCTTGTGTCTGCTTTATCTGTGAACAAAAATATATACTATTACACATTTTAGTTCAGCTTTTATTTTTATATATTATATATTTTTATATTCAAACAAATATGTTCCCATTAAAGTTAATATAAATATAGAAGAGCCTGTTCCTTTTGACTTATCCTCCGTGGAAATATAATTCTGAAAGAAAGTCAAAAGTGAATATATAACTATGTATGAAAAATAAGACTCTCTAGACACTAAAAATAAATGGACAGCATGTCCTAGCTTGTTAAACATTAACGGTTCATTATAGCTACTGCAGGCAAATTAGTCTCTAAAGTATCAATTAGAATCTCAAATAGGATGGACAAATAGTATATAGCAAGAGAGGCAGGAGAGAAACATTTTCATTCAGCCACAGCCTACAAAGGCAAATGGGATTAGTGCGACTTCAGATCATGAAATACAAGAGTATTCTGCTAAACGTGTGCTCTGATTCTCTATCACTTCTTGCTTTTCAATGAGAAGGTCATTTGTATATTTGTGAGATATCACAGTACAGCATTAATTAATTAATTAGCCACACATTGTGTTGCATGCAATTCCAAATGTAGTCTGCGTTATAAATCAGTCTTTCACAAAATATCAGAATATTAGCTACAGTTACTACTATGATTAATATTTGACTCAAGAATATTCATCTTTGAACAGAACTTTTCATATTGCATGCTCAGAGCTTCTTTTAGCAGCTGAATACTTTTTAGTTTCAGTTTACTGACAGTACCTGGACTGAACTCATCTAACAAAAGTAACAACACATTCCTTTATCTAGAAATTAAGCTACTTCATTGGTTACTTACATTATATAAATCAGCAGCCAATTTTTCAATATATTGTTTCAGTTTATCAGCTGTTTTCAAGCCATCTTGGAAAAAACTATAGAAGGAAAATACTTGTGATATCAGCAATACATGACATTTATATAACAGCCCCCCCCACCCCAAACACACACTTTACATCACAGATTATAAAAGAAATGAAGTAAATTTACCCCTGTTTTCCTACATACAGAACAAAATATATTCCCATTTTATACATGGTTGAATTTTTACTAAACTGTCTGAAACCATGTGAAAGTCCACTTAGCTCTAATATTAAGTCTCAGATCTTTAAATTGCTTTTTTCAATTTTGAATAATTTACTGTACCTTCACTAATATAACTCAGTACATGACTGTGCAGTACACTAAAACATATGCATTTATAATAAAGTTAAATCTTCAAAATAGTTTGAAAGACAAGTTTCATTTGGTTTTTGCTATTTCACACTTTGGCGTGTGAATTAATGACCTCTAAAAACATAACAATCATATGTAGGCAGATACAGGCGCTTACAATATGGATAAATCTCATTAAGCTTTAGAAACCCTGTGTGATCACACAGATGGCCTACTGGGTTCATGAATTCCACAGCAACACATAGGACACACGCACACAACTTGCGTTTATTAATCATGTATTTATTATTAAACGAATGCTCGAGGAAGGTGACAATGGCCCCCTGAACAGTCCTGTTCTTCCTTTATCAGTTTTTTACTGCATGTTTCCCACCTGCTGGCTACCTAATCATTTCTTTTCTATCCTATTTTTATTTACCTTTGGAGTTTTCCACAAGTTGTTGTTCCACCTGCTGTTTAACTTTGCTGTGTCTGCTTCTCTCCCAGAGGCCTAACAAAGGATACTGCGATACCTGAAAGCTTGCCTACGTCTATCCCAACCATGCAGCCGGTCCAATAAAAGATGTTACCCACAAGAATTCTTGCTGCTCACATATTTCTTAGACCATTATAGCAACAACATCACTTCAGCACTAAAGCATTTCAAGATTTTTAAATAAAAAGAAATAGTCACTAAAATACTAAAGTTGTTTTCAAATGGCAACAATATTAATGAATATAAGCAATGAATTACCGAATGCAAATTTAAGATAAACATTAATAAATAATAACTACATAATAAAGCCAAATGGGACTGCTGATTATCTCACATGTCATCCTGCAGGAAACCTCTGAATTCATTTTTGTTTGAACTAGTGCATATATTTTAAGAAAATATGCATCTTGATTAAAAAATGTCCAGTGAAGAAAAAACCACTAGTCTAGCTAGTGAAGTTTAAGAACTCATTTGACTAAATTAATCCAGTTTCAAATAGTTAACTTTCTTGAGGTTTTTTTCCCCAAATGAAATTCAAAGAGATGAGCATCTAGCCCTCCTTACAGAAAGGGCATCAAACAGAACAGATAGAGCTATCCAACCAAAGTTTGCTTGGATAAACAATATTTGGATTTCAGGCAATGATTAGAGATAACCAAGTATTGTTGATTTTTCATCATTAGGTTTATTCTACAAAAATATCTTAAATGCAACAGTTGCACACTGCTAAAAGTAGAAGCCAATATCAAGTCAAAGTAGCAGAGATATAGAGAAATGTAATTTGAACTGTAGCAGATAAAAAGCCAAAACACTGTACTTACTTGCACTGTGCATGATAATACTTGATAAGATTCTGTAGAAGGTCCACACCTTTTTTTGTCTTGATTTCATTAACCTTAATGAGATACTGTAGAAGAAAAAATAAACAAACAAGTAACTTGTGGTTTGTAAGTAAGTGTTTAGGTACTTCCTTATGGTCAAGCAGTAAAATTGTTATTTCAAATCTGTTAAATTAATAATTACTCTCTATGGTTACCTTGTTGCTGATTTACAGTGTTGAAACAACGCAATGACCAATACCTGGGCATGGCAAATTAATTAGAAAAACTGTCAAAATGAGTTTATTTGGCCTTTATAAAATAGATGTGCCATGAGTTCAAGAAACTTACTTCCTCTCAACATGAATTAATATCTGCCTTTTTATACTATTACAGTTGTTATTTTCTCTAAAAACAAACAACTCCCCCTGGAAAAACTTAAAATACATAAGATCAGTTAAATATAGTAAGTTACCAGTAAATACTTGAGAGGACTATAGAAAAATACCATTTGTCACAGTCAACTATCAGCTTAATAAGCATCACTGTGGAGCAATGACATGCAAGCTGTCCAGCCTCACAGGCCAGATGAGTGGCATGGGGTTAGTCCACAGGCCAGATCCAGCACGATGCTGGTTGGTCCACAAGTGAAATCCAGCATGCCAGCATGACCCAGCATGTCAGATCCGGCCATGGTGTGACTGCACACCAGTACAGCTGCGTGCTAAACCTGATCCTGGTGTAACCCTGTGCATCAGATGTGGCCACAGAGTGACTGTGAACTGGTAGAAATCTGGCACTCAGGGTTGTCTAGAAATTTGGCAGCAGTGAAGCAATGACAACATTAGTTGCTACGGTTCTGGGAGCAATCAACACTGATGCTACTCCTCCACTCCCAAATTTCCAGACCCAAGGGGAGCCCCACAGGCTAGATGACATCTCCATAGGCTGCATCCAGCCCATGGGCTGGTGGTTGAACAACATTGCTGTAGTCTTCACCAGATAGTTCCTATCAGAGGAAAAACAAAATAAGAAAACACATCCTGGATGGCAATGCTTGGCACTTGAAGACCAAAAATATTTCCCTTGCATCTTGGCCTAAGATACTTTGTTAACTAAACCAGTGGTTCTCAACCCGTGGCCTGTGGGCTGCATGCGGCCCAATCAGCACACTGCTGCAGCCCATGCAACATCCTGTTAAAAGAAAGGTAAAGACATTTGACAGTATAGAGATCAGAGGTATTACAAAATAATGATTTGTATTGCACTACTGTCAGATAACAGATGCAAAACATTTTTAAAATGGATACACAGGAAATAAGTTGTGTAGGTGCAGCCCACATAACATATTGAGAGCTGCAAGCGTGGCCCACCATGGCAAATAGGTTGAGAACCACTGGTCTAAACAGGAGTAAAATTCATAACGAAATGAAGAAGTCATATCTTGCATAGGATTATTAGGACAAGGCTGTTTAATATAGTTCTACTACTTGCCAGCCAGATCCATTTTCCCACTACGCTGCCCAGAATGTTTCATCACCTCTCTTTATTATGACCCAAAGGACAGTTCAAATTAAAGTGAGCCAGAATTTAATGGTGAATGTTGTTTCTTACTTCACACATCTGGAGCTGAAATAACCGCCTTTCCTTCTCCATTTCTTCTGCTATCTCAGCTCCTGTTATCTCTGTTCTTATCATCCCATGCTGTTTTGCATGCTCTCGTTTTTCCTTTTCAATTTTTGTGCTGTAATTATAATCAAATAAATATTTAAGGAACTTATTTATTCTTATACAATGTAGCATTTTTTTTTACTAAAAAAATACTGTGTGTATTATCATGGTAGAAAAAACTCCATCAATGAAGACAAACACTTCTATATTATTTTAAGGTTCCAGCAATATAATGAAAACATTTAAGTTGACCTTTCATCTTTTCTTTATCTTCCTATAGGTCTTAGTTTACATGTTTACTAATTGCTGTGGTCTGATATGAACTAGCCTTTTTAGTTGTACAAAGTATACAAACATAGGAAAAGAAACCTGTGTGACATGGTAAAAGGGATGGGACAAGTGGTTCTGCATTCCTAGTTATATGTTCTAAGCCCTGTAGGGGTTAGAAATTCACAGTCAGTCAGTGGATAATATATTAAACTGCTGTCTCCAGACCCAGTCCTGTAAATGTATGACATACTGATTCCTTTCTACAGGGAAGAAAATATTCCAAGACAAGAATATGAAGGGCTAAAACTACGGACTGGTAATATGCATCCTGACTTACACTCTAAGGCAACCCAAGAGGACAAATCTTAGGGCTCCTCTTTGGCAATTTTATGCAGTAAATTTACTCCAGTTGTATTCAAACTAAGGCTGCATACACACATTCAAATGACCTGGAATTTCCCTGTGTTTGTTCTCCTGGAAGGAAAAACTTATCTGTGGAGTAGCCTGAACAGATATTTAAATGCTTAGTCCCTGAAAAGCAGAGAGTTTGCAGTGCTGATGCTGAGCACCAGGGGTCCCTGTATACACACTGCAGCATGCTCTGCAGGCTCTCTCAGTCTGCCTGGCACCAGATGGCAGCAAGGCACAGGGTAGCCCTGACTGGCTGCCCAGACTACCTGCATCTCCCCATAACACGATGAAGGATTGTGAAGATGGTGTGTTCACAGTGCTTGGCTTGCTCGGCTTTAACAGCCGAGTCCACTGAGTGACAGTGTCTCCAGGGAGGACGGAGCAAAGGCCCCTGGAATACTAGAGGACTGTACTGTGGTTCCACACTCTCGGGAGAAACTCTCCCAGGAGTAATTTAACCTTGGTTGCTCACAAGTTATAGACTCATAGACATTAGGGCAGAAAGGGACCTCAGAAGATCATCAAGTTCAGCCCCCTGCCCGAGGGGCAGGAAGTCAGCAGGGATCATAGGATCCCAGCAAGATAAACATCCAATTGTCTCTTGAAGGTGTTCAAAGTAGGTGCTTGAACCACCTCCAGCGGCAGTCTATTCCAAACCTTGGGGGCTCAGACAGTAAAGAAGTTCTTCCTTATGTCCAGCCTGAAATGGTCATGGAGGAGTTTGTGACCATTCGACCTTGTCATCCCTTGGGGCGCTCTGGTGATCAGACGTTCCCCCAGGTCCTGCGAGCACCCCTGATAAACCTATAGGTGGTCACCAGGTCCCCCCCGAGCCTGCACTTTTCCAAGCTGAAGAGTCCCATGGCTCTCAGCTTCTCATCATAAGATCCATTTTCCTGACCTCTGATCATGCACGTTGCTCTCCTCTGCACCCTCTCAAGCTTCTCCACATCCTTTTTGAATTGTGAAGCCCAAAACTGGATACAGTACTTCAGCTGCAGCCTCACCAAGGCTGTGTACAAGGGGAGAATGACGTCCTGGGATTTGCTTGAGAAGCATCTATGGATGCAAGCCAGCATTTTGCTCGCTTTACTAGTCACAGCATCACATTGAAGACTCATGTTCATCTTGTGATCAATCATGACCCCCAAGTCCCTTTCATCTGTAGTGCTAGCCAGGTGTAGCACTGCCGAGCCTATAAGCATGCTGCAGGTTTTTCTTCCCAAGGTGGAGAACCTTGCATTTTTCAGTGTTAAACACCATCAGGCTGTCGTCCACCCATTTCCTGAGCCTGTCAAGGTCTGCCTGGATCACCCTCCTTTCCTCAGGTGTGGACACTTTACCCCAGAGTTTGGTGTCGTCGGCAAACTTGGCCAGTCTGCTTCTGAGACCAATGTCTACGTCATTAATGAAAATGTTAAAGAGTATAGGCCTTAGGACAGAGCCTTGAGGGACCCCACTGGTGACCGCACACCACGACGATTGACTTCCATCAACCACCCCCCTCTGGGTCCTACCGCGGAGCCAATTCCCCAGCCAGTGAATCGTAGTGGGGCCAAGGCCACAGTTAGCCAGTTTTGTCAAGTGGTGATCATGGGATACCAGATTGAAGTCTTTTTTAAAGTTAAGATATATGACATCAATCTCTTCTCCCTTGTCCAGGTGATAGGTCACCTGGTCGTAAAAGGAAATGAGATTGGTCAAGCAAGACTTACCTGCAACTAACCCATGCTTGCTATCCCTCAGGATGTTGTTGTCAGCCAGTCTGTTAAGAATGGCCTCTTTGATAATCTTTTCTAGGATCTTCCCCGGGACAGAGGTCAGGCAAATGGGCCTGTAGTTTGCCAGATTTGCTTTCTTCCCTTTCTTGAAGATAGGTACTACACTGGCCTTCTTCCAATCTTTGGGCACTTCAACAGAGCACCAGGAGTTCTCAAACATCTGTGCCAAGGGCTGATGCTAGCCAGCTCCTTATTTTTCTCCTAAGGCAGCCATTTTTGCTCTGGGAGAAAACCTTTGTACATTCATGTTTTCTCCTGGGACAGCAGTGTTCTGCTGCTTTTCTTCTCAAATTATTCCCTCCTCATCTCCTAGCTCTTTTAAAAATGACATTAGCTGTACTTTGGAAACCTTTAAAATATATCTGGAAAAGCGTTGTGTATTTATTGGGATGGTGCCTTGCAAAAACAAAGAACATTTTGCTTTCTATTTTCTGAAGTTCAGAACTTCAATAATAAGGGACCACTTTCCATTTGTTCAGTTACCTCTACAAAAAAACCCTAGACCTTAAACTGTGGCAAATGCCTATATTTTTATTTGCATCTACATGACTTGATATATTCCTTTCCCCCGCTTTTTTTAAAGCTAAGTAGGGTGTTAGTTAGTAGAGTAGAACATTTTGCAGTTCTAATTCTGGTTCTGATCTTTATTTTTTCTTTGGGCAAATTACTTAAACTGTGTTTCTTCTTTAAAATGTCATTTCACATAAGGTTCTTGTTTTGTCCAAGTTAATATGCATAAAGTTATTTACATTATAGAAAAAAGAGTTTTGCAACAAGAAAGCTATTTTTCTGGTCAGTCTTGTAAATCCAGTCTAAGAGCAGGTTGGCAATCTTGGTTCTCTTTGTCTTGGACATCATCAAAAAATTCCTACGCACAGGTATTACAGGAACTGACCACGCAATCCTAATATACAGTCAACTATTCCATTGACAATACACAGACTAGACAACTACTCAGAATATCCACTGAGAAACAGCCACTGCTGACTGCATAACTATTGGAAGTATGCAGATGTGACCAAACACACCAGAACCAAATTTGGCATTTTTGACCTGAAGTTTAATCCTTCACTTCTTCATCTGGAAGATGGAGGTATTTACTTACTAGACTATACTGATTTAATACTCATTATGATATTGAAACATACTACTTAATTGCTAAGATTAGGTATTTATCACTTATAGGTCACAATAACTTAATGGTATGTCTAGAGTTGTAACCTTTTCTTTAAGGGTTGATTCTTGCTTACATATAAGCAACAAATAGTGACCCAAAGTAAGTATAATAAACAGGGTAAACAAGAAAGTAGACAGTTTAACATGAAACAATAAATAAGGTTTCCAATGCTTCCTTAAAATGCATTTATATTAAAACATGAATTCTCTCGTAAACAGAGAAGCTGTCAATTAAAATCAACCATTACTATTATTCAAAATTATTTTAAAATACTTTATCCTATCAAGTTAAATAATGGACTTCCATGGTCTACAGTCACACACAGTTAGAATCACTGAATTTTGAATATAACACTCTACAACTAATGCCAGTACAGAATTCAAGTCCTTCCTTGAATACGCTGTAACAGATTATCAAAAGCTTAAGTGACTGATTTGTGCATGGAGATGGATGATAGATAAAGCTACTGCCACTCACTGCTTTGCAGCACTTGAAATCATCAGACCGAGTTTTTTGAAAGCTTAAGTGGAGTTATGTTTGAAAAATATTCAATATTATTTTTACATTACAACTAATTTAAATTTAAAAAGAATGGTTTCAAACAAAAAAAATTGTTACTATGTTTCCAAATGTTCATCGCTTTTATTTATTTATTTATTTTTTTTAAATAAAAATCACTGCTCCTTTGTAGTTAGGCAAACTTTTATGTAACATTACAGGCTGTTGATGACTACGGAGTAATACAAGCCAACTATTTTAAATATTTTTCTCTCATTAAGACTTGTTTCACAAGCTCACAAAAAAAATCATGACATCTGTAGTGACTAGACTCATTTGCATAGGTGATAGTGTGAATATACATCTTCCAACTTCAAAACAATATTTAAAATTGGGATATTCAGTGCCTAAAGAGAAACAAAGGCATCTTCTTTATAACAGAGAATAGAGGTATACCCTTTAACTTTTATGGAACACTTAAAATTGTGAATTTCTATCAACATTGAGGAAATATGCTTAACACTATGTTCATGGTATTGAGAGAACACCCTTCTGTAATCCTTCATGTTTACTGATTTACCCATGGTAAATTATACATTCCTGAATCAAACTGAATATCTAGGCATAGTAGGGACCTGCTGAATAATTCTGACTCATCTACAAAAACTAAGATAAATGGCAAACATCTTCAGGATAACTTAATCAAAGTTAAAACATGAAATGTCTAACCTTTAATGTAATTAAAAAGTTCGCTTATCTGTATGAATTATGACAAATGAGAAATGCTTACAATTTGGTCTCATAATCCTTCCAGGCTTTGTCAAATGGCTTTTTAAGATCCTAAGGAAACAGAAAATACACGTGAAATATGTTTACATTTTTAATTAAATGTTTAAAATTAATATCATTCTAAAGTCATGAATAGCATTTCAAACCATACTGAATAGCATTTTAAAGTCTCTCCTTTTGAATCTTTTTAAGTATTCCTTTCCCATATATCTTAAGACATACATTCATAATTAATACTAGTGGACATGTGTAGAATTTTATTCATGCACACTTCACTTTCATTCCAAACAATATAGGGGGTACAGCATAGCCTAGTGACATGGAAAGTAAAGCAAACACCCAGGCAACTCTGAGTTTCTCTTCCAGGACTGAACACTTACCCCTTTAACTCCTTTCAAGTCTCCTTTCAAAAGAGAATCCAAAGTGAAGATAACATTGTGGCTTAAACCCTGCAGCTAAAAATAAAAAGCACCATTTGAACTTAAAGCAACCTATAAATATTACAATCTATACAAGTTATTGCAAACACATTTTATTTTATTTCATTACCTTGTAGCTACACTCACTACAAAAAAGTTCCAAAACAGCAGTAAAATCAAATACATAAAATGTTAATCCTCATGCATTTGCAAGGCAAAAGAAGCATTAAAATATGATAGTGAAATTATAGACATGTAGGAGAATATGAAATTAAAAATAACCCAAAACTGGTGCATAAGGGAAATTTAAAAAACAGTACGTAATTTATCGTTTCCCTACTCAGCATGGGAATGATTTAAATTGGGGTGGGCAATTATTTTGCCTGAAGGGTTACTTAACAAGTTCCGGAGAGCCGTTGAGGGCTATAAGCATACACCCCTTATCAAACTGTTACGCCTTGAGCCTTGACAGGTGCCCCACCCCTCGAATGCCATCTTGGGACTGGAAGTCTTGCCCCCAACCCCTGACTTTTGCCAAAGGAAGTCCCACCCCTTGCCCCAGAAATACTCCTTTTGGGAGAGGAGTTTGCAGTCTTGGAACTGGAAGTCCTGCCCTGTCACATGGTCCATGACATAAGGAGGCCCACGCACCCTGACACAAAACCTTACCCCACTCTCTGCCATGTTGGTCCCAGAATCCCTTGCCCCCATCACATAGTCCACCCCTTGACTGGGAAATGTTGCCCTTCCACAGGGCCCACCCTCATGATGCGTGGTCTGCCCCTGGGGCCCCAGAATATCTGTCCTCTGGACCAGAGTTTCCTCAAAGCTGCACGGCGTGAGTGGCTGCACATGCACACCTGGCAATGTGACATGAGCGCGACTGCGCAGCTTAGAGGGAATTCTTCCCCTGACCATGAAGCACGGGCATGACCTATCAGGTAGTGAGGGGTTGTGACCCCTCTACCAACCCGCCTCATTGCCCTCCACCAATCAGTGCAGGTTTCAGGGGTGTCAGACCTCCCCAAGAATGATGCCAAACCAATCAAGTTGAGGGCCACACACAAAATCTTTCAGAAGAAATAATTTTAACAAAGTATAGATAAAAACAAATCATATACTAAAAATCAAACATCTACTATAACATATTTTATTTTTAAAACATGTTTTTCTGCGTGCTTTAGTATATACAGAAGTGACTGCATAATATTTCAAAAAAGTCTTACTTTTGTATATTGTGTGTGTGGGGAAGGTAGGTGTGTGTGTGTTGGGATGGGTCCCGGCCTCAAAGAAAAGAAGGGAGGAATATTTGCATCCTTAGCAGATCACAAAACCCATCTTACTCCGCTATTACATGTATGGGGTGTGGTTTCTGCCAATACCTAACAAGACAGGTCATGACTAGAGGAAATGGGTTATCCAATCAGCCCTGCCCTGCCCTCCACAGGTGAGATTCCGTTTCATAAACATCAATTCTGTTCAGCTTCTGCCCATAACCTCAAGTGGGAAACAATGAAGGAGCCATGACTTTTCCCTTCTTGCTAACAAGACAGACCCCCTTCAGGCTAAGATGTGTTCCATGCAATCGCAATCATTTTTCACTCTGACCAAGTATAATAAAGAACCAAGTATAATAAACCTGAGAACACTGCCCCTTAAATGGGGGCTTTCATCATATTGTCAGTTCAAGTAACTATAACCTAAATATAAAAATCATAATTTTTATTTATTAAATTAATCTTAACATTTATAAATTCATGCACGCAAAGGCTGAGGCAGTACTTGATGAACCCAAACTTTTGTACCAAGGATTACAGAATACTGTCTTCTCATCTACTTTATAAGTGAAGGAAATAGAGATGATAGATGGACACTATGCACTCTATATACATTAGACCAGGGGTGGGCAAAATACGGCCTGGGGGCTGGGCTGGGCTGGATGTGGCCTTCCAGGCCATTCTATCTGGCCTGCAGGGCCCCTAAAAAATTTAGAAAATTAATATTTATCTGCCTTGGGCTGCCTGTCATGCGGCCCTCGATAGCTTGCCAAAACTCAGTAAAGTGGCCCTCCGCTGGAAATAATTGCCCACCCCTGCATTAGACACTTTTCAAAGCACAAAAAAAACCAAAACTTTCCTAGCAAAAGTAGAGCAGCTTGTACAGATACCTTATTCATTAGGGTCGCACAGAATTTCCCTCCTTAGATCTATCATCAGCCTTGAACTAGAAACAACAAACCCAGTCCACTTATTCATTTTTACACTATTCTGTCTATATAAATGGGCTTTGCAATATTCCGTGGGGATCATCAGCAAATTTGGGCTCCATTAGGCCCAGATTTTAGACTAGCATTCTTGTTTATTTGTAAAGAAACTCTAAAAACAATGCCTTAAAATGTGATTCGGCAGCTGATCACATGTTTTGCAGGGTGTTGGGGGTGTAGGTGGGAGGAATGTTCATGAACACGAGCTAGTTACTTGCATTTTCACCTGATACAGTATGTCAGCACTCTTTCAAATTCCATCCTTCTTATGACTCACAGATATTGGAACTGATTATTACCCTTGAACACTATGCTGCCGCAATTCAGCTGACATATGCTGACGTCTTCAGGAATGAATATCTTTAGAACTGTCTTGAGTAATGTGCCAGTAAAATGAAATGCATACATACATTCTCTGCCTTTTTGTATTCATACAAGGTTTTTCTTCATAATGCTATCATGATAATGAACAACAACCACCAAAGAATCTGGACTGCAATCTCATCAACTCTAAGGTAGTTTAAATCTTGAAAAGGAAACATCTCAAAAGGAGAATTCAGGTGCTGAAAGTAATGGTACGAGTTACCGAGTAAGTGGCCTCCTGCACAACACAACAGAATTTATGTTATATATATAATTTGCTATGAAAATAAATGAGGCCTGAAACTCAGCTGTAGAAAAAAAACAACCAGTTACTGATCCTATCATATTTAGCAAACTTGTAATGGGTACTTAGATTACTTCTGCCATTATCTGAGTCTTCAAAAAAAGCTACAGAACTATTAAGTTACAGGTTTTTCAGTCTGAAAACACCAAACATATGCACAAAAGTACAGGCACACTTATAACCGAGTATACTATTGCCTTCCTTGTACACAAGCTGTCATATACAATCACAGTTAAAGTGGGTACAAATTATTTGCATAGCTTTTAAAATTTGGATATATGCATTGGGCATTTTGCAAATGATTTTAAACAACCCATGGCTATTTAACATCCGTTATACTTCCAAGCTTAAGTAGAATAAAAGGTGGTAAAATGTCTACATGCATCACAGTGAGGAAAAAAAAAATACAACTGAAAAAGCACCTCTCAAAACTATTTGGCCTCAAAGTGCAAATAACAGCTATAAACAAATTGTGAACATTTGGGACATGAAATGATGCGCACGAGTTGATGCCATTATATTTGGGTAGGAGAAACCAATTTCTTAATTTAATGGAGTCATCTTAATATTAGTGTACAAGATCAGCAGAAACAAGATGGGATAACAGTATGCTGGTGCCACTTCTTTGGTCAATGGACAATGTGGCAGAGCACCTTTGGGGGTGCTCGCCACTTGAGGGCTCTCACAGGCTCCGAGGGGAGCCTGCTTTGGAGAAGCAGTAGGGGAAACGTCCCCCAGGTACCATTTGAAGGGAGGGAAGGTTTGTGGCAGGGCACTGTTGGTGCTGCCACTTTAAGATCCGAGCCAAGCTGCCAGCAGGTGTTTGATTGTGGCAGCCATTTTAGATCCCTGGCTGCCTATATAAACAGATCAGTTTCTTGCTAGTGAGTGAGGCAGTAATATTGCTGGGCTACAAGGCTCCATAACATCCTAGAGGTAAGGGCAGGAGCTGTAGGGGATGGCTTGGAGGCTCCTGGTCCTGGGCATGACCTAAAACTACACCCTGCCAGGAGTGGGTGGCCTGGTGGGGCTCTCAGTGGCATGGGAGTCCCCAGGAAATGCCAGGCCAGTGATCACTCCGGTGAAAGGCGAGAAGGGGTGCCTTAACCCTAGCCCTCACCTTCGGGTGGGTTTGCGTAACGCCAGAGGTAATTGGGGGCCAGGCACGGCTGCAGCCACCTGAGCCCTGTGGGGTGCAAGACTGTGAGAGACCCTGAGGATGGAGAGTGGGGGCCAGGCATGGCTGTGGCCACCTGAGCCCTGTGCGGGGTGTAAGACCCTGAGGAAAGGTAGCTGGGGCCAGGCATGGCTCCGGCCACCTGAGCCTACCGGGGAGCGAAGCCCCGTGGCCCCAAGTGAGGGTGCAGTGTGGAGCCCCAAGTGAGGAGGCAGAGATGAGGAACCCCAGTGAAGGAGGAGGAAAACCAGAGGGCTGAGAGCCCAATATGTTTATATAGCGAGAGCACGATGACATGCTGCTCTGGGGGGGAGTGAGAGTCCCTGTGAGACCCTGGAACACCAGTCGCGGTGTGAGTTACCCCAGCTCCCACAACCAGGCGGGTAACTCCTAGTAGGGGCCGGAAGGTGGGCCCAAGAGAGTGAAGGGGCTAGTGGCAGAGGCCTGATTAGGATACCCTCGAGTGGTCAATGCTGGGGCCAGGACCAGAACAGTCAAAAGGGCCAGGGGCCCACCTTGAGGGACGCCCAGAGCTAAGGGCCTGGGGTCCTGACTGGCCTTGGAGATGAGGCCAGGGCCTATGTGGCCAAAGGTCCCGGGGGGGACCACGCCCCAGAGGGGAAATGGTTTCAGGGAGCCAGACAGCCAAATGAAGGCTGGGTAGGCCGCCTGAATAGAGGGATCTTAGAGGGGTTCTGATTGGAGGATTTTGGGGCCCAGTGTGGGGCCGGTGAGACTCACAGATAGCATCCAGCTGTTAGGCATGGGTTGCGGTGTAGGGGAGATACAGAGCTGCAGATAGTGCCCCTGGCATCGGGGCAAGAATGGGCAGCCTCCCGCCTTAATTAACATCTTAATTAATTAAGAACAAGGCATGGCAGGAAAGTCAGGTGGGTGGCATGCCCAAAGGCAAGTGGGGAACCTAGCACTGTGGCTAGGCAGGGAGCCCCACTTTGCCACAGACAACTACAAAGGTGTGAGAAGTCATGACTCATGGCTTTGCTAAGTCTATATCAAATGCTCTGGGCTGTGCTCCTAATTTTCTTCCCAGTTTTTTTTTAACTTTTCCTCAGATCAACAATGTTCTCTCTCATCAATGAAATGCAGCTACAGCGCTGCATTTTGAATGTGCTAATTAGCATCAGAACAGACTCACCCACCTGTAGCTAATTAGCCTGTCTACAATACCACACCTACACCACTTCATTTCTAGGAGACAGCCACCCAGAGCACACTCAAGAGCACCACTGCTGAGGACACTAAGTTTACCATATAGCTGCAGCCTCAGCTGAATCACTTAAGCTAATTTTCATTACTCTCTACGTACCTCACCATTTCCACTAACAGGCTACCTTCCTCTCCAATTATGATTTTCTCATACTCTTTTCTCTAGTTTCCTTTTATCATTTTGGTATTTTAAGAGGGATTATACAATTCTCTTTTCCTCCTCTGTACAAAGTGATCCGGAGCACCACCTAGAAAATTATGGTAATAGATTATTTTATGAAACTAAGGTCTTGGACTCGTCAGCTCTATGACTATTCCATTCACAGCATTTCAGTTCTGTTGATTACTTGCCACTTATTCTACTTTTACTACAACGTTTATTCTGTGAACAAGCTTAATTGAATGCTGGCACTACTTCTGGGGTGGTTTAGGCCAAAAGTTTGCTGGTGCAGTCCTGGTAACAAAGGGCATGAACAAAAAAAATGCAGCTCCAGCTAACAAAGCTGTGCTAGGAAAACACTTAGCATGTGTACATGTGCACCTCTCTCCACTGAATGAATGTTGTTGAAGGAGATGATTTAGCTACCACAGTAGAAAAATAATAATAATAATAAATAAATAAATAAATAAATAAAATCAGTGCTACTTTTTGCTGCATTTTTCCTAGAGAACTCTAGTACCAGTGACCCTGTAGATTCCTCGGTGGCGTATCCTTGGACCTGCCTAGTGAAGGCTGTTAAGTCACTAGAGAAGAGATAAATAGTATAATATTGCATGTGCCCAGTGAGCTAAGAGCCAGGACACTCCAAAAGCGGTGAACTTTACACCTTTCTGCGGTAATGACCTCTTTTCCACATCTAAGCATGCGCAGTATGATGGTTTATTATACAACTGTGTTGGCACCAAAACTGGTGTGAAGCCATCTAGCGTTCAATACCTTTGTCCTGAGATGATCAAAGGTGTGACTGGAGTGCTTGATGAGTGACAGCACCCCTGAAAAAGTGACTGGATGTGCAAATGATTTAAAAAGAGCTCACACCCGAATAGAGGCGTGTGCGTGAGCCTGAGGAGAGAGTGGGTTCAGATGGATGGGCAAGACTCAGATGTATGTGGTTGTGTGCACTGGTGAGACTGGGCTGTGCGCCACGGTGCTGGGCAAGGAATTTGGGTTGCTCTTGTATTGACTGGGGTGTGATACGGTAAGTAATAGACACAATAAACTCTGGAGCATTTCAAGCCAGAGTCAACTGTTCCCGGATGCAGCATCTACACAAGTGCCCAGGACTGCAGCAATTTGAGCCAGGGCAGAGGAGCCCTGGGCTTGCATGGGGCACTACGAGTCAGCCCCAGGCTCTGGCATCCAGGGGCAGAGGGGCTGGCAGGAGCCAGGGGTCTGGCCCCCTGCTGGCTGGGCTGACCAGGAGCAATTTGCACCCAACAGTCACCCTCTACATGTGAGTTTAATCGCAGTTAATGAATCTGCCTTAAGATAATGCTGTGCCCAACAATACTACCTTACGACAGAGTCAATTCATTTACTTTGCCCTAATACCATCACCCATGTAGACTGTGACAATTTACTGCAGAGCCAATTAGTCTACTCCACAGTAAAGTGCACATGTAGATGAACCCAGAGTGATTATTATTTATAACTAATGTAGCATAAAAAAGCTAATATGAAGTTTAGGGCTATCAGATTTAGACATGAAAACAACCATTCTAATTATCTGGCCTCTTATAGAAAAGAGATGCATGTTTCCTAGAAAGCTAATCATAATTTTACTATTTGTGATGATAGTGTTAGAGTGATGTTGTAGCCTTGATGGTCCAGGAATTATGCAAGACACAAGGATTTATTAGGGTGATATCTTTTATTGGGTCTACTGCACAGTTGGGGTAGAGTGACAAACTTTCAAATGCACGACATTCTTCTTCAGGCCTAAGGAGTAAAAGCCAGTAGAAGAATGGCTTGTATAGGCGATCCTTGCCATTCACCTCAAATGGTGAAATTCGTGAATAAGGCACTGTGTTCATGAACACAGTCTACGTTGTGGAGGGGGTGGGGCACGGCTCTGCAGCGACAGCAGGAGCACGGTGGTGGGAGCCTGGTGGCAGCAAGCGTGAAACTCCTGAAGAGCTCCTATAGGTGTATAAAGTGTATTTAAAATGCAGGTTCGGCATTCGTGAATTTTTGAAACCGTGAATGCCGAACCCACAAATAGAGAGGGTTTCCTGTATTCAAAAGCTTGTTTAACTCTATCCTAACTACGCAGTTGGTCCAGTTAGATATGCCCCTAAGAAATCCTTGCCACTTGCACTGTTTGTGATTGAATTTTACTTTTGGGAGTAGGGTAGAGGTTAGGGAGAATTGTTTGTTTTCTTATTTTTAAATAGTACTCTCTCTCACCATTGTTATCTGGTGTATCACCTGCTTGCAAAAGAATGATGGGTATTGACATGTATGGCACTTTACAGTCCATCAAGGTCACTGTAGAAATTCTATGGAGTGAAACTATGGCCCTCTGAACAGACCTAATTCTGAGATGACTGCATCTTACTCTACTTAAATTCCTGGATTTAATTTTCTTTTTACCACACATTGTAAAGGACATGGAAGAGCAGAGTAGTAAGATAATTACAGCAAAAGCTGCATTGTCTGGCACTTTATGAACCAGAAAGCTCCACTAATCGGCATCTGAGGGACACGGCAAAAGCGAAACTGCAAGTCCCACTTACGGTTTCGCTGTCACAAGCCAAGTTCTTCTCCTTCATTTCTTCGGCCCGTGGCCCAAAGCAAATCAGCCTGTGTGGGGCCCCCGTCCCTGTCCCCTGGCACACTGATGCCAGGGAGTGCACAAGACGGCGCACATTTGATTAACCGGCATATTTGATTAACCGGCATCCCCCATTCTCAGCGGATGCCAGCTAACAGAGTTTTTGCTGTACTAGGTATGTATCAATCAGCAAAGCACCTAACTAGGATTTAGAGATAAATTAGGTACCTAAGTCTGACAAAGCAATTCAGATCAAATTTCACTTGAACAGCCACAAAACTTTTAAGCCCCTGAATTCATAAGGTACCTCCATTTTGGATTGTAAAGATCCCTATGCTCCTCAGCATCAGCTCCTTAGTATGCTTAGAAGTGAGTCAGTACGAGCAGCCAGACACTTGATTCCTATGTAAGCTTTGCTGCAATCTAGGTCAGATCTGATGAGGTGCCTGCTGCTCAAATCCCCTGAGGGTCTCTCTGGCGTTCACCTAACTCACAGTGACAGCACTCACTTCAGTACAAAGCACAGCTTGGACAGTAACTCAATCAAAAATTCACATGGTGGCAGTAGTGTTTACTTTTCTGATAACTACCTTGTTGTTAGAGGACTAGCCCAGAAATTGGAAGACAGGGTTCCAGGCTAGAGAGAGGGCAGTCCTACTTTTTGTCCTCATCTCCCACCACTATTTATGCATTTTATGTTAGGAGATAAGCCTGGCTGCAAGAACTAAAACCCAGGTTTCTTCTTTCCTTGGGACTATCATCACTGGCTTACAGAGTTGTGTTCCTTTTTTTCCTGCTCTCCTTTTGGCCACTTGGCTTTTGCACTCTTAACTATCTGCTAGCCTTGCTTCAAAGGAGAGTTGTAGTGTGCTCCCCACCAAAACTATTTTATAGTGTTGTGGTTAGGGCACTCTCCTGGGATGGGAAGATGTGGGTCAGCCCTCCTCAGGCTGAGGAAAGCCTATAACCCAGGTCATGCCCTAACCATGAGGCTACTAGCTGAAAGATGGGCAACTGATCAATTATGTACATACCCTCTGGGCACACAAGATCTTGTCCACTGACTAAGCCAGGTTCCTGTATCCAGAGGAGAAAAGAAGTTCAGCTGTTTCCTATTGGCTAACTGCAGGCACCTCTCTTGTTCAGCACTAATAAGGAGTGTACCTCCTTGGCTCACACTTGCAGGGAGTCAGTTAGGAAGGCCAAAGCAATGGAACTTAGGCTGATGACAAAAAATAAAGACAACAAAAAGTCCTTCTTCAGGTATACAGAGAGCAAAAAGATGGCACAGGGTAACATAGGACCCCTACAGGACAGGCTAGGGCAACTGGTGACAGATAGGAGGGACAAGGCTTCAATGAGTTTTTTGCCTCTGTATTCCTGAACACGGATCAAGACAAATCTCCCAATGCATTATAGATAGGCACAGGAGGAACATCAGCTTACCAACGGTCAGCACTGACCTAGTAAAAGGACATTTGGAGGGGATGAATGTGTTTAAGTCAGTGGGCCCAGATGAACTTCATTCAAGGGTGCTAAAGGAATTGGCCAGTGTCACAGCAGAGCCACTAGCACGGCTGTGTGAGCACTCACGGTGCTCAGGTCAGGTCCCAGAGGACTGGAAAAGGTCAATGTAGTCCCTATTTTCAAAAGGGGAGGAAGGAGGATCTGGGTAATTACAGACTGGCTAGTCTCACCTCTATCCTTGGGAAAACCCTTGGAAAAAATTATCAAGGATCACATTTGTGGGAGTCCAGCAGGAAAAATAATGCTGAAAGGTGACCAGCACGGGTTCACAGCAGGTAGTTCCTGCCTGACTAACGTTGTTTCTTTTTTATGACCAGGTCACAAAATGCTTCTTATCCATGCTGAAGCCTACATGGAGATATCCACAAAGCTGATCACTAAATACGTTTAGTTGGATTTTGTCTTAATATTGTTTTTGTGCCTGCTAGTCATGAAAGCCCTCAGATTTAAGGAGTATAGATTCATAGATGTTAGGGTCGGAAGGGACCTCAACAGATCATCGAGTCCGACCCGCTGCATAGGCAGGAAAGAGGGCTGGGTCTAGATGACCCCAGCTAGATGCATATCCAACCTCCTCTTGAAGACCCCCAGGGTAGGGGAGAGCACCACCTCCCTTGGAAGCCCGTTCCAGACCTTGGACACTCGAACTGTGAAGAAGTTCTTCCTAATGTCCAGTCTAAATCTGCTCTCTGCTAGCTTGTGGCCATTATTTCTTGTAAGCCCCGGGGGTGCCTTGGTGAATAAAACCTCACCAATTCCCTTCTGTGTCCCCGTGATGAACTTATAGAATGGGAAGACAGCTAAAAGTTGAATCCTTTTATCAAACCTGGTATCTAAACAAATCCACTTGTCTCTTGAAGAATTTTTAGAATGTGAACATTTATTTTTGGCTGGCCTGAACAGATCCTCCATTAATACCAATTATAAAACAAGAAAAGCAGAAGCTTCATATTTCACTATTGCATTATTGATAAAACTAATAAAGTTATTGAAGCTCTTTTTTCTAGCTCTCAGCAGAATATTGCAGCTCTCCTCACATTCTGTTTTTCCCCCCACAGTATAATGGAAGTTTTCCTTAATATAGATATATTTTAGGCAAGTCTTTGAAAAAAAATGATTTAGTCTTATTACAGATAAGAAGAGCTATTCCTCTCCTGAAAAGACAAACACCTTATTTATGGTCTTTTGAGTACCATTTCTTAATGCTATCATATTATTTCCCAGGTTTATTAAGCTGCTTATAGCTACATTATTGATTATCAGAATATCCACTTTTTTACTACTACTTTTCTCTGAACACACATTATTGCAAAATTCCATTACTTCTATGGTTATAAATATTTTTTATCATCTTAAAAGTCCCTAACAATCATTTGATTATAGAAACCCTTTGTATTTCTATTATAGGGCTGGGATATTAAAAAACTATTCATTTTTCTGTATTCATTTTGTGTATCCTCTCCTCTAGGTCTCTGAGTGAGACGATCAAAGACAAGATTGTCAAAAGGGTCTAGTGATTTCAGAAAGCCTTAACATAGCCCAATATTTAGGAGGTAAATGTATTTTTCAATACATCAGGAGGGGATTACCTCCTTTATGGACATATTCATGCTACTGTAAAAGACTTCATCTGAAATAGTATCTACAATTCTGGTCTCATGTTCAAGAAAAAATAATGCAAACTAAAAAAGGAGAAAAAAAATGCCATTTGAAAGATCACAGGAAAATAGAACCCACCATATGACAAGAGATAAATGAATTTGGCTTGTTTAGCCCTGAAAAAATTAAGGGCGAGAGAAGATACAATTGCTCTCAATGAACACATCAGGATATCCGATACACTGACTGCAGCAGGTAAATCTGGTGTGGTAGAAGGGAGGGGGAAGAGAAAGGAAAGGGTGTAGGGGAGGCAGATCAAGACATCGCTGTGAGGGAGGATGGCATCGCTGGGAGCGGAGGGCTATAGCCAATTCTGGTGTAGCTGCAGCCCCCCCCCGTAGCCCCCTTCCAGCGGTACTACCCCTCTGCTCTGCCCCACCTGACCCAGGCTCCACTGGGAACTAACCTGGCCCCAGTCTGCCCCGCACAGATCCAGGGCCTGTTCTTGGCGGATCCTGGGCTGGGCAAGGCACGGGGCGGGGGCGGCGCCATTGGGAGGGGGCATCCCATACCCCTGGATGCACTGAGGCTTCGTTCCCTGCCCACCCACCCCAACTGGGGCAAGGGCAGCTGCTTCCCATCTCCAGCTCCTGCCCCCCTCACAGCAGGGCCCTGAACTGCCTGCCCCCATGCCCCTTCCCCCCCACCCCAGACTTACCAGCTGGAGCCAGATCTCCAGCCTGCGGGGTTGTGTCTTAACTGCCTAGGTGCTGCGCTGCGGCTGCACACAGCACTGGCATTTATTGGCCCAATTATCAGCCACTTAAAGCTGATATCCAATATAGATACATTTTGTTTATATCGGTACTGATCTGATATTGGACCAATGTATCAGTGCACCTCTAGTCCACATCCTTTTTCTAGTGGGGGGCCCCATCACTGGACACAGTACTCCAGATGTGGCCTCACCAGTGCAGAGTAGAGGGGAAGAGTTACTTCCCTTGATCTGCTGGCAACACTCCTACTAATGCAGCCCAGTATGCCATTAGCTTTCTTGGCAACAAGGGCACACTTGACTCATATTGTGCACTGTAACCCCCAGGTCCTTTTCGGCAGAGCTGCTGCTTAGCCAATTGGTCCCAAGCCTGTACTGGTGCATGGGATTCTTCCATCTTAAGTGCAAGACTTTGCACTTGTCCTTGTTGAACCTCATATGATTTCTTTTGGCCCAATCTTCCAATTTGTCTAGGTTACTCTGAATCCTAGCCATATCCTCCAGCATTCCCTCTCAGCTGCGCGGCCTGTGTGGTCGCACAGGCACACTCATGCCATGCTGCCAGGTCTGCCTGTACAGCCGTGCACACCGTGCAGCTTAGAGGGAATGCTGCTACCCTCAAGCATATCTACTACCCACCCAGCTTGGTGTCGCCTGCAGACTTGTTGAGGGTGCACTCCATCCCAGCTTCCAGATTGTTAATGAAGATATTGAAACCAAACCAGCACCAGCACCAACCCCTGGAGCACTTCACCTGATACCAGTTGCCAACTACAGCTCAAGCCATTGATCACTACCCATGGAACCAAATTACCCAGCCAGCTTCCTATTCACCTTAAAATCCATTCATTCAACCCATACTTCCTTGGTTTGCTTACAGTCTCCCACAAGATTCTTGCATCAAAAATCTTGCTAAAGTCAAGGTTTATCTCATCCACTGATCGCCCTGCATCCACAGAGCCAGTAATCTGTCCACAGAAGACAGCCATGTTGGGCAGGCATGACTTGCCCTTGGTGAATCCAGGCTGACTGTTCCCAATCACTCTTCTCCTCCAAGCAGTTAGAAATGGATTTCTTGAGGATCTGCTCCATGATTTTTCTGGGGACTGAGGTGAGACTGACTAGTCTGTAGTTCCCTGGATCCTCCTTCTTCCCTTTGTTAAAGATGGGCAGTATATTTGGTCTTTTCCAATCATCTGGGACCTCCCCCAATCACCAAAGATAATGAGTTTCAAACAAAAACCAGAGGCTCTGCAATCACATGAGTCAGCTCCCTCAGCACCCACAGATGCATTGCCTCCGGCTTCATGGATTTGTACACATACAGCTTTTCTAAACAGTCCCTAACCTGTTCTTTCACCACTGAGGGCTGCTCACCTTTTCCTTAAACTGTGCCTCCCAGTGCAGTAGTCTGGGAGATGACCTTGCCTGTGAAGACCGAGGTAAAAGGCATTTCGGCCTATTCCTCATGATCTGTCACTAGGTTGCCTCCCCCATTCAGTAAGGGACCCATACTTTCCCAGACCTTCCTCTTGTTTCTGACATATTTGTAGAAACCCTTCTTGTTACCCTTCACTTCCCTTCCTAGCTGCAACTCCAGTTGCACTTTGGCCTTCCTGACTTTATCCCTGCATGCCCAAGCAATATTCTTATACTCCTCATAAGCTGTTTGTCCAAGCTTCCACTTCTTACAAGCTTCCTTTTGTGTTTAAGCTCACCAAAGAGTTCTCTGCTAAGCCAAGCTGGTTGCTTGCCAGATTTACTATTCTTCCTTTGCATCGGGACAGTTTGCTCCTGAGCCCTTAGTAAAGTTTCTTTAAAATACAACCAGCAGTCCTAGACTCCTTTCCCCCTCAGCCTGGCCTCCCAGTGATGACTAGAAAATGGTATTTAGAGGTTTGCTTTTGGGAATTGGCTTATATATATGCATTAGACAGGGTGACAGCAAGGGTTATTTGATTTCTAAAGGCCTGGTCACATAGGTCTCACAGCCTTTAAGGCAGACAGGGTGTCTAACACAACAAAGCCAATGCATATACACATAGCCTGGGAAATTGTGGGCATATACCACACTGTTCCATAACATGATATAAGGTGGCACCAGCTTACAAGGCACAAGAGAGTGGGGGCCTGAGGTTCTGGTTCTGGGAGAACAGACCAAATTAGGAGAAGGCCCAGAAAGCCCAAAATAGGATGTGTGCATGTGATGGGTTGTGAAATCCATATGCTGACAGGACAGAACATGGACAGTATGGCAACCACAGAAAGACCAATCAGCAACAGCCACAGATGGAGAGTCATCAGGAGGGGAAAAGAATACAAAAGCAGAGATTTTAGAGCAACAAAGGGTCCCCCAAGGCCACATGGACAGAGGGGTCCCTGATAAGGGACCCCAAGGCACCGTGGACAGAGGGTATACTACCAGCCCATCTCATCCACCCCACTTGGGGGAATGGGGGAGGGCTCAGCCTCCGACCTCCAGGTTGCTGACATCTGACATTCAAGAGACAACCTCAGAGTGAAGCTCGTGTCCTGGCCCAATGCATCTTGATTCTGATGACAGCCCTATGATTGGTACCTATAGGATTGCTTGCATTATTCTTTTCTGTTATCACTGTGTATCAATACATTTGCCTATTATTGAACGGACAGGTCGTGTTCAGTCTGAGGGTTTGGGTCCCCATGGAACAAGGTATCTGGGTCCTAAATCCAGTGCTAGCCCCCAGGGGATCCTGCCCATCAGTTCCCTAAGGGAGTCAAAGTCTGCTTTTTTGAAGTCCATGGTCCATACTCTTCTGCTCTCCTTTCTTCCTTTTGTCAGAATCTTGAACTAGATTATCTTGTGGTCACTGCTGCCCAACTGCCATCCACTTCTACATCCGCCACTAATTCTTGACCTACTGCTCAAACTGTGAAGAAGAGCATAGCCCCTAGTTGGTCTCTCCAACTCATTCACAAGGAAGTTGTCTCCAACACTCTCCAAATACTTCCTGGATTGCCTGTACACAGCTATACTGCCGTCCCAGCAAACGTTAGGGTGACTGAAGTCCCCCATGAGAACCAAGGTCCGTCTGGAAACTTCCACTAGTTGTCTGAAGAAAGCCTTGTCCTCCTTGTCTGTTGATCTATAGTAGACGCCCACCACAAGATCAGCCTTGTTGCTCTCCCCTCTAACTTTAACCCAGAGACTTTCAACAGGCCTATCTCCAGTTTCATACTGAAGCTCTGAGAAATCATACAGATCTTTTACATACAGTGCAACTCCTCCTCCTCTTCTTCCCTGCCTGTCCTTCCTGAACAGTTTGTACCCCAACCATGCCAGTGCTCCAGTCATGCAAGCTATCCCACCAAGTCTCTGTTATTCCAATCACATCATGGTTCCTTGACTGAGAGAATGCCCACTTCTTCCTGCTCGAAGAGTGGGGGCAAACAACTTAGCAGCTTTTAAGCAGGAGTTTAGAAAAAAATTATGAAGAGGCTTATATGATGCAGTTGCCCAAGAGAGTAGAAAACTAAGTAACCAGGTAGGTCCCATCCACTGTCACCTTCCAGAGAGGTAAGAGGAAAAATAAAGTTTAAATATTTCAATCTAGCACTTGTAGAATTGCTTATAAATCCTTGTTATCCAAAGTTTATATGCAAGTGTTTGAGTATTCTAACAACAGACTGAATGTTCATTTCATTTCACCAACCCTTTTGTCCAGCCACAAAGTTTGGACTGATACATCTGGAGTTCTCTGTTGCTCATGCCCTGTCTGCACTTGCTTAGCGCTTGTAAATTTAGGTAGGTGAGATGCAATACTCTTCCATGCATCATTTTCACCAGTGCTGCTTTTATTTTGGAGATGTTTCATGTGGGCCATTAATAGAATCCTTTTGCTGTTTGAATTCTTCAGGAACTAAAAGATCACAAACTGAAGGGGAAGTCAGGAAAAAGGAAAGAAAAAACAAAGCAGCTATCCAAGACATTGGAAAAAATGTCTATTACTATAGATTGCTGGCATCTAAATTGAATTCAGTGTAGAAAGATGTTTGAGTCTAAATGCTATTAACTCCTTTGTCAGTATCTTAAACTGAATACAAAATATATGGATGGAGATTCCCATTCCCGAGATGGGCCCCTCATTAAATATTTAACATTTACATCAAACTTTTTTGAAGAGTTATACTGGATAACCATCTCTATCCAATGGGATTGGCTTCTATTTTCAGTGGAAGGAAAGCAGGAGTATTCTAAACCCAGTTTTATTTTATATTTGGAACACTAATTAATTAGTATTTGCCTGCCATGTGTTTTTTCCTCTATACTTGCCAAAACTAGACACATTTCATGGAAGTGAAGTAACTGGAATGAAGTACTGAAATTAACCTTAATTCCTTGAAAATAAAACCATTGCATTATCTCATTCTACAACATGGACCTATAATAAAGGTGAAGGGGCTAGCTCATTGTTTCAAGAAAAGTATTTACAGCGACTGAAAGAATATATTGATCTCATAACTATTATTACATGGCACCAACTTATCAAGTATATTCCTAGGTGAAGCAGAAAGTTGGAGGGATCTAAATAGTTCTTTCTTGACTTATACCAGAGGATAAAAACAGATTAATGTGTTTCTTATCAACACGGATTGCTTTCACTTTTGTGCCTTTGATCTAAGGTATTTTGAATGCATAGGGACAGCCCCATATTCATGCAAACGAACAAAAATTGCAACTTCTGGGAAACAGAGATAGGTTATTGTGATCTAAACAAACTGATGATAGTTCCACTCCCAAGTATAAAGGTAAAATGAAGTAAAAGGACAGAAAACACCAGTTTTGGACATCTGTTTCTGACATGTTTGCATCTTCATTTACCTGAAAAGTTCCAAATTTCTATCACTAATGCAATCACTGGCATGCACAAGGGTAACAGACTGTCTTGAGTCTAAACTATTTATAATAATCTAAGATTTTAAGGTTTAAAAGTAGAGAATGGTACTGAGAAGTAGGGTAATAGTATAGACCTGACTCTGTAGAGAAGTCAAAGATGATGATACCGGTTCTCTATCAAGTGAGAATTTCACTGTCAAAAACATATGCTAGTGAAGAAGTGAGAGATTTGACTTTTTTTTTTAAACAAACTTAGTTTTTGGAATTAAAAATATAGGCAGTTTGATTTTATTTTTTTCAGACAAAACTTGCAGTCAGAAGATGTTTTAGACTCATAAATTTTATACACAGATAATTAATTCCAAGATATCTGCTGTCACTTGAGAATTGTATATGAATTCACATTTCTATTTTTCTTGCTGACTATACATTACATCAGGGCTGTCCAACTGGCAGCCCAAGGGGTTAATCTGCAGCCCCTAGGCTCCCCCTGCCTGCTACTCCCTTCATTGCTATGGCTGCTGCTGAAGCTGGGGTCTCCAGGCTCCCCCCACCCTTCTCTGGCTTTCACTTCCTGTCCCCACCTCAGGGGGCATTCATGGCCTGCAGTGCTGGGGGAGCCCACTGTGTGGTACAGGGAAGAAGCCTACAGCTGAGGAGGTAAAGGGTGTAACTGCCCATGCATGCACATGGTGCAGCAGTAAAGCCTATGGCTGGGGAGAGGAGGGAAGGCTATGCGTGGAGCTCATGACATGGTACAGCAGAGGGCCCCATGGCTACAGAGAGGTATGGGTGGGCTGTGGCCCCTGGCCATTGAGAAGTTGGACAGCCCTGCATTACATAACCAAACACAGCATGGCTAATATGTATACCTAGGCACAACTCTGCTTAACAGTTTTTAAAGTGTAACAGTAATTGAGAATACGTCTGAAATGCGCACGCTGGTTTCAGCTTAAAATTAAGTGAAAACAACATTCTGATGAATATATATACAGCTCATCAAAATTACTGAAAATATGAACCTGACTTCGCTCTGAATTTTTTTTTGAATGCAAATAATATGCTTGAAATTCCTTACCAGGTTTTTCAGCAGCGTTGATAATTCCTTAGTAAGCGTCGAAAATTTTACAAAAGCAGTGCCAAGATCTGGGTTATCCCGACTTAAAAAATTACTTCCAAATTTATCTAGTACTTGTGCATAGTTCTCTTCATTTTGAACATGATCTGAAAAAAAAAAAAAAATTCAAAATTAACATTTTTTTCCTTCTTGGATCAATTTTAAATATTTTTATTATAACACAGCAACAGAATTGATCTCATGAACTGATAAATCAGGTGAGTTCTGTCAAGGAAAGCTAAAATATTTAATAAACTTTCAATTTAAAAAAAATCAAAATTAAAAAGAGCCATTAAAAATAGATTTCATAGACATTAGGGCTGGAAGGGACCTCGGAAGATCGAGTCCAGCCCCCAAATAGCCAGAAGTTATTTTTTTCTGAAATCCTCTGAAGCTAGAGTCACATATGAATGAATTTAAAAAGTTAAGAAAACCATGAAAAAGTACCAACAAGAAAAATTAGGGTACATTTGTTCATTTTGCAAATTATGTTTATACACACCTTTGTATAATGCACTGGAAGGTGCGGAGTTAAATAATCACACAGATGGTGTCTATTGGTACCACCTAGGGAAGTCTTAGCATGCATATAGTGAAGTCAAAAGTATTAAATATATTAGGGGGAAAGTTTCAGTCTCTAGAATAAGCAAGAAGAAAAAACTCCCTCAAAAATCCTGAAAACAAAAAACTTACTTTCTCTGTGGAGCTAAAGTTACCACAACATTAAAATAATATATATTAGTTCTCACTGAGATTTATTATATTTTATAGTTTTAAACACAAACTGCACATCAGGGATGTCAAGGTGTTAGGAAAGTTTGCTGTGACCATGTTCTAACCATGTCTGACCATGTTCCAATATCAGAACCAAACTATGAAACTAATCTACAGATAAAGACAACTAAGAAAACTGAAAAACCCTTAAGAGGAAAGAGTTTCTGAATGAAAGAAAAGTGAATCTATATATTTTTCTGGTAAGGTACTATTCACCCCTTCATGTTCTAGTAAGTCCCTTTTGCATCCCCTGTTTTAGTACTACAGGACAGAAACACTGCCAATGTCATTCTCTTCAGGATGTTGGCCTTCTAACGTCAGCCCTAGCAAACTAACACTTCCGCACCAACCCTGCTTCCAAACGCCCACAAGTAATAACAATGAGAAGGTTTACATGGAAACAGATGTGTGCAAAACAGTTGGCTGAAGGGGCAGAGATAGATACATGATCTGTGGTGTACAGTAAGACTTCACAAAGGAATGCTCTAGTGCAGAGGTTGGCAACTTATGGCCCATGGGCTGGATCTGGCCCAGAATAGCAGGGAAAGGGAGGGAGGAAAATAGCAAAACACAGCTCAGTCTAGTAAATCTTCTCTTTCTACCCCAATTCCACCCTCCAACACTGACGCAGCCCCCTCTCTCAACTCCTACAGCATACACTGCTCACCACTGCCACCAAGTGTGATCATGCCCACTGCTGCTGGGGACAGGAGTTGGCGGCACATGGTGAAGCCCGTGGCACGTGGTGAAGGCAGCACCAGGTGGCCTGTGTGCTGTGGAGGGGGGTGGCAGCAAGTTAATAGTTAGCATTCGCCTAGCTTCTCCATTAATTTAAAAACAAAAGGTTTTATGCTGGATAGTAGCTCACGAGTATGGATATAGTCAGGATGAGTTTCCTCAGTGTTTATTAAGACGAACACATTTTTTAAAAGGAAGGCAATATCGCTATACCAAACGAAGACCTGGCTAGTCATAAGCGACAGAAGATGCTCATAACATGGATTCACAAAATAGGAGGTCAGAAACTCACCCGTTTCAGGTGGAGACTCCATCCAACATTTCCTAACAAGACAGGTTTCTGAACCATGGAAAGCCAATTTATTGTGGTTTAAAAAAAATGCAAAGACTGAGCCTGTGCATCTCGTATTCCCTTCCAATTATGTTAATATGCCCACATTGGCTATTGTGGTAATAGTTCATATATCACTTAATCAGTCATGGTCAACTTTAGAAGGCTCCTCAGGCTAGCATGGCTAAAGCATATAGTTTCATAGTTTCATAGTTTTAGGGTCGGAAGGGACCAAATAGATCTTCTAGCCCGACCCCCCGCCAGGGCGGGAGAACAACAAAAGAACCCTAAAAACAAAAAACGGGACTCAAATGAGTCCAGCCAGGTAGGTATCCAGCCTCTTCTTAAAGATCCCCAGGGTAGGGGCCAGCACCACCTCCCTTGGAAGTTGGTTCCAGCTCCTAGCCGCCCTAACTGTGAAGTAGTTTTTTCGGATGTCCAATCTGTACCTCCTCTCCATCAACTTGTGCCCATTACTCCTTGTTATGCCAGCGGGGGTTAGGGGAAACAGCGTCTCCCCCCAACCCTTAACCTATACCAGCTTCCATAGTCAGTAGCTTCAAGGGAGTGGTATGAATGTTGTTTGTACTCTTTTTCTGCATAACTTTAATAAATCCTAAACAAGGCAGTAGGAAAATCTCTTCCCTCCCTTTCCCCCCACAAACAGAATTAGTTCCACCTAGCAAAAGAAAAAAGGGCTATAAATGCCAGGAGCTATGTTTTCTCCAGGCAGTCGTACAAGTAGCATTCTCCTCAAACTGTAATTTTGTCTGACAGCACTGGAATACAGAAAGTAAAAAAGCATTTTGATTTAAGATAAAAAGCTGAAAGTCTTTGGATGCTGAAAGACGCTATTTTTTTTGTTGGCTTCTGTGCTCGACTCAAAGCAATGAATTTCACCACAGCATGTGCACAATATCTCATGATCCATGAATCAGCTTCAAAAAAAACCCAAAAAAACCTGGCAGAAAGCTGCAAAAGAATTATTCTTCCAAACCTTTACAAAAATCCCAAGTCCAAAGCTCCACTGAAATCTTAAGGGGGAAGTAGAGGGTGGACTCTTTTCTAGACTCAGATCATAACTGTTCATGCTATCCAAATGCATTTTGGAAACACTATTTTTACACTTCTCATTTAAAATGAACGCCCTGTGGTCATACTTACTGCACACACAAACACAAGCTTTTCAGGAACCCAGATTTTCAGTCATATGAGGTTATGGATCAGTGAGTGGTAAAATATGTTTTTAATAAGACCAGAATTGTTCCAAAGGCATATGCTTTTAATCACATATCCTGACACAAAACAAGCCACCACTCAACAATAAAATGAATATTTTGTTTTGATATAAAAGCTGTTCTGTAAATATGCACATGAGACTTCAGCTGGGGAGCTCTGGCCTGCTTTAACCTGGGTAAATGAAGCACAAATGTGGTCTGCGGGGTTTTGAGGAAAATGAATAAGGGAAGCATAGAAGTTAGAAATCAAAAATGCCAGCAAATCATGCAGTCTCTCTCCCTGCTTCTGCAGAAATGCTCTCGACAGAATATTTCTAATTCTTTGCCCAGTTTTCTAGATAAAATGGGATGATAACTCTCATTATGATGAGAGAATAACGGGCATAGAGTAGGGGTGTCAAAAAATCAGCCCACAAGAGAATCTCTACCTGGTCCACTGGGCTACTGGAAGTCGAGGGGATGTGGCCTATTGCAGGGGCCCCGGGCTGGATCTGGACAGTGGAGCTTGGCACCCTGTCACAGCTGCTCCGGAACCCTTGTCGTGCCCCCAGACCCAAGCTGCTGCCAGATCCCTGTCCCTGGACTCCCAGTGCCCGCAAGCCCCATAGCCCAGGGCCCGGGGCAAATCTGATATCCCTGGCATAGAGCACTGGGTCAGACTATGCCTCTGACAGTCAAAAAGGAATATTTTTCCCTGTTCAGTCAAAAAGCTAGGGGTGGGAAGGAAAGATGCTCATTGTTCCAGAATGACTCCACAGAGCTTTCTAATATCCGATACAGGAAAACACACACCTGCATGACAAAATGTTTAGCTGCAAAACAAAGCAAGGTACTATTATGAGAGGTAAGCACACTATACAGATAACATCCCACTAGGGCAGGGGTGGGCAAAATAATCAGGCCCATGGCGGGTCCTTCGGTCCCACCTGGCTCAGGTGCCAACCGGCCTGTGGCATGCCCCACCACCCTGAGCCCACAACGGGGCTGAGGCAGTTCCATGGCTGGACTACATTTCTAGGCAGCCCAGGTGGCAGTGGCTCCTTCCAGCTTCTGCCACCAGTGGCTGCTGATGCTGGCCCCAGCCCCATGGTACTGGTTGGGACCCACATGCACAGCCCTAGCCCACCATGCACCCGCTCTGGACCCACCCCAACTAAAGCAGACTGACTCTGGACCAGCCAGGACCCACGCACACAGCCCTGACCCTTGCCCACCTTGCACTCATTCCAGACTGCCCGCCAGTGAGTGGCAGCAGCTGCTTTGGCGGCCAGGGAGAAGCTGCTGCTGGATGCGGGGGAAAATCAGCTGCCTCATTTCTGTTGCCTGGGAATCCTTGCTGCAGCTGCCTGTAGCACATGCTTGGGCTGCCCTGTGGCTCCTCTCTGCTGCTATCACTGCCACCTCCGGGCCACCAGTGGGATTAGTGGCAGTGGACAGGAACCACAGGACAGCCTGGGCGTGGGCACTGGGTAGCTGCAGTAAGAAGGGTCCAGCAGTGATGAGGGGCAGGCGGCCGCTTTTCCCACATGCCCAGCAGCAGCTTCTGCCTGGCTGCACCACTGCTGCTGCTGCTCAGAGTGGGCGGGCTGATCCAGAGCAGGTGTGGGGAGGGCCAGGATTGGAGCTATGTGTGCAGGTTTGAGCTGGTCCGCTGTGGCCAGGGCGAGTCCAGAGCAGGCACAGGATGGGTCGAGGTTGGGGCTAGGGCCAGAGCTTCGCACTCAGCTACTGCTGGGTGCTGGTGGTAGCAGCAGGGAGGAGCTGCAGGGTGCGCAGACTCTGGGCTTTTGTGCGGGGGAGGGAAAGGTGGGATGCTGACTGGCCCGTGACAGTTCCCCAGAACTGCCTATGTGGCCTGTGGGTTTAAATAATTGGCTGCCCCTGCACTATGATATGTTTATAAGTAGAGCTGTGCAAAGTTTCAGTAGCCAGTTTGATTCAGAGGAGATTCAGCCCCCAAACTGAATCGGGAGACCCATTAAAAAGGTCTGAATCGAATTGGAAGCCTCCGAATCAATTCGGAGAGGTTCGGAAGGCTTGCAGCAAACAGAAACTGAGAAGAGGTAGGGGTATGGGGTGATCTTCCATATCTGGAAAAGGCTGAGCGTGGGGGAAAGACTGCTCTGTTATTGACATCTGTAGCTGGCCAGTGACTGATTTTTCTCTGAGTTCCCTTCCAATCACAGTGCTCTAAGGGAGGAACAAAGAAACAACATCTAAAGCGGTGTCCGACATGATCTGTGCCTTTTGTGAGCTGTCTCTCTCTTGGAGCAGCAGCGTCTGAAAGGCTTATTCTCTTGCTAGCTAGTCTCTCTTCTCGTAAGCTGTATCCAATCCTTTCCTACTTACACTTGCCTACAATCTCTATTGTTATCCCTATCCATTTATTTCAACTTATTCTTCCCCAAAAATCCTCTTATTTGTTCTTGTTAGTCTGTCTTGATTCTTTCCCCAACAAAAAGAAATCTGTGTTTTCCCGACTGTGTCTCATCACTGTGCAGAAAAGCTCAACATATATTACACACACACACACACACACACACACACATTTTGCAGCACACCAAACATTATGAAGCGTGCTGGAAAGGCAGGTGCCAGATCTTCTAGGGGAGGGAGAGGGGACAGAGGAAGATCTGCAAGTTCCCCCCACTCCAAACATAGACACACCCTCTTTCCTGGCAGCGATGAGTCTTCTGCTGCTAGTGGGAGCAAGGAGATGGCGGCAGTGCCTGCACCTGCACCACCACCACTAACCAGCAGCAGCATGACATTCTCCACCCCAATTTCAGCTGCCAGCATGAGCCTTCCAGTGCCAGAGGAGAAGCTGGATCTGAAAGCAGAGGAGTTGAGGGCCACAGCTAAGGAAATTCTGGGGAAGGAGAGGGAATCTGAGTTTGTGTTTCACACCCCTCAAAGTTCCCCTAGAGGGAGGTCTCCTTCTCTGGAAGGCACTTCGGAGGAGGCTGTGGGGGCAGGTGGCTCAGCTCCTCCTGTTGTGGTGCCTCTGCCTGGTGGGGGGGTGGGGGGGGATAAGACAGGATCCCCACCCTCAACCCAGATGAAGGTGGGTAGTGTAGTATGGGATCATTTTGAGGTGGCAGATGATCCCAGGTATGCTACCTGCCAGCACTGCCAAAGGCAGATCAGCTGGAGCAAGAACATGAAACACTTCATCACCACGGCAATGCTGCTGCATCTCAGGAAGCAGCACCCTCTTGACCTTGTTCTTCCTCAGCCTGGTACTAGTGAGAGCATGGCCAAAAAGAAGTCGTCCTCTTGCTCCAAAGCCCCCATCCCCAAGAAGCAGAAGCAAGCCACCCAGGACCAGTGGGGGAAAGGCAGAGACAAAGAGGGGCACGTTCCCAATGTGAGCAAGGTCACCCAGAGCATTGGGAAGATGCTTGCTGTCGATGGCCAGCTCTTCTCCTTTGTTGAATATCAAGGGTTCAGGAGGCTCATGGCACTCGTGGCCTCATCCTACCAAGTGCCCGCATGCACCACCTTTAGCAGGATGGTGGTGCCCTCCCTGTATGAGGCATGCAGAGAGTACTTGAGGAAGGAGCTGCAGAAGTCAGGTCCGCAGGTAACCTTGCACTTCACCTCGGACATCTGAAGCAGCCGGGGTGGGGACCATGCCTACCTCTCCCTCACAGGGCACTGGTGCAATCAGTCAGGGTGTCAGTGGGCTCTCCTTCAACCAGAGGTGATGGATGGGTCCCACACAGCAAGGGAGATCATGGTGGCCATGAACCACATGGTGCAGGGGTGGCTCGTTGGGCAGGGCAAGCTCACCCACTGGTTCATGGTCACCGACAACGGGGCCGATATGGTCAAGGTGGTGCATGATGCCAACGCATCCCCTGTGTGCCACACAAGTTCCACCTTGTAGTCAGAGACACCTTGGAGGGGGACAGGGTTCCTGGTGACGGCACCATCACTACCACTACTCATTTCAAAATGCAGGAAGGTGGCAGGCTACTTCCACCGAAGCATCAAGGGGGACAGAATGCTGCAGGACAAACAGGCAGAGCTGAGCATCCCACAGCACAAAATCATGCTGGATGTGGAGCCTTGGCAGAACTCCACATGATACTGGAAAGGCTGGTCAAGCAACAGAAGGCCATCCATGAGATGATCTTGGTTGGGGAGATTGGGATCAGTGGCCCCCTTAACAGGGCTGAGTGGGATACCATCTCCCAGATCTTGTTGATCCTCAAGCTATTCCTGGAGGCCACCAGGAGCCTCAGCTCTGGCAATGCCCTCCTTAGCCAAGTGATCCCTGTAGTGAAGGTTATTGAGAATGAAATGGGGAAGTTCCAGGGGATTGATGTTCCTGGCTGGGGCAAGCTGCTTTCACCAGAGTTGCAGGCACTGGTGAAGCAGATGAAGGAGGGCATCAAAAAAACAATTGGATCCATTGCAGTCCAGTACGGTCCACATGCTGGCAGGCATGCGCGACCCGAGGGTGAAGGGGAGTGTCTGCAGCAGCAAAACCCTCGATCACTGGATGGAGGTGCTGGTGAACAGTCAGGGAGGCAGAAGGTCAGAGGTGGGGGGATGTGGAAGAGGGAGATCCACTTTCCCATGCCAGCACTCCAGTCATGAGCTAATCTCCTCCACCACAACCACTGCCAATGTGGGCCAAGGGCATGGCTTAAATATTGGGGTCCAGAGGCACCAGACCCCATCATCAGGCAGGTAGCACTCCTCCCTATCTTGCCGATGATGTGGAGCCATTGGACAGTGTCCCCTTGGTCTACTGGGCAAGCTGCAGCTAGATGTAGCAGGATCTGGCCATGGTTGCCCAGGAACACCTGTCCTGTCCACCAAACAGTGTTCCAAGCAAGAGGGGGTTCAGCATTGCTGGTGATGTTTTGACACCCCACCACACCTGCTTGGATCCTGGTTTGGCGGAGCAGCTGGTGTTCCTCAAGGTGAACCTCCCACTGCTAGGGTTCCACCAGCTCCACGTGCAGATGGAGTGAGTACCGCCCTCCTCACTCCACACCACGGCAGCAGCTTCTTCAGGTCTGGGGCACATGGGATCAGAGTGAGGGTGGGGTGCTGCATGTGCTGATTTGACCCGGGCCCCGCACCCTGCTTGGGTCAGCTCTGCTGTGCACCTATTTGCTTTTTTATTTGCTTTCAGAACCTTGAGGTGCACTTTCACAGAAACCTCTGCACCACTCTGCCTGAAACCTGGCAGGCCTCATGCCCACAAGAAAGGCTACCATCTCTGCTGTTTTCATCCCACTCTGCCTTAACACATACAAATGACACGGGATTTTGCTTTCAACAGTTTGAGGTGTACTTTCACAGAAACCCCTGCACCTATCTCCTTGAAACTTGGCCGGCATCATGTCCCCTTGGAAGGGGCTACCATCCCTACTGTTTTCATCCAAATCTGCAAAAATATGACAAATTTATGGGTATTTTAGTAATTTCCCCATTATAGTCTATGCCCAAATCTCCAAATCAGCACTGAATCTGAATCGAATCAGGACAGTGCGTCAAATCACCGAATTGAATCACTGTCCCTCCG
Source organism: Alligator sinensis (assembly GCF_000455745.1). Lineage (NCBI taxonomy): Eukaryota > Metazoa > Chordata > Crocodylia > Alligatoridae > Alligator > Alligator sinensis. The sequence continues at coordinate 573,022 of NW_005842115.1, read as the reverse complement.
AACTGGTTGAATCCGAATCTGAAGTGAATACTTGCTGCCTTGCACAGGCCTACTCTTAAGGATATTTAACATGCTCTGTGTCTTTACAGAACAACAGCAAAAGATTTTCTAGTAACAAGAATGGAAAATCTGGATGAAATATTCTCAGTAATGGCAGATGACAGAACAAGAAGCAACGGGTCTCAAATTGCAGCAAGGAAAGTTTAGGTTAGATATTAGTAATACCTCTCTCACCAGGACAGTAGTAAAGTACTGAAACAGGTTACAAAGGTTGCGGACTTTCCACACTTGGAAATTCTTAAGACCTGACTAGACAAAGCTTTGGCTGGGATGGTCTAGCTGGGAATGGTCCTTCTTTGACCAGGGGGTTCGGTGAGATGACCTCCTGAGGTCCCTTCCAACCCTAATTTTCTATAATTCTATGAACCTGGCCTTTAATATCCTCAGACAGAATCATGCACATCTATGGTATTGCATTCGACTTTGCTGCAATAACTTGTTTCAAAGACTCTCAGAAAACTGGGAGCCAGATCACTAGCATACCAAAGAATGCTTTTCTTTCCTCATCAAAATCTATCTATATTTAAAGGACTATTTTATTTAAGATTGCTACCAACCTATTGCCAATATCTGAAAAAATATGTTGAACAGCATGACCATTGATGAAATTAAATTCTATTGGTGAAGATTAAACCATCAGGTTGATATACATGTTATGGACAAAGGCCTTGATAAAATACATAAATTAGCCTTCCTGAACTGCAGTAACGTAAAACAAGGATATTACTGAATGTGTATTAGGACAGTAAATCTTTCCAATGAAGTCCAGTACTCTGGATCACATCATGACCTGTTAAACACAATACTGCTGGAACAGTGAGTCCCTGCAACTCATTGCAAAATCCTATTGCATACCAAAAGGGAGTATACTATAAGTATACCTGCATGTGCAATTTCTATCTGGAAGGGAGCTGTGCTGGGGCTGAGGAGCTGGAAAATGCGTTCAAGCTGCTGCTACAAATTCTCCTCCAGTCCTGCTCTCAGCTTCTGAGCCCAGCCCTGGTGCATCTACACTCTAACTGGACTATGTGCCCGCAGCCTTGGGGCAGGGGAAGTAGAAGCGGGAAGGGGGGGAGAAGCAGCAGTGATTTGGACGTAGTTCCAGCTCCCTGGCCCCAGCGCTGCTCCTTGCTGCCCAGCCCCAGCACATGTAGGAGCACAAGCAAAGCTCTGCAGCCCACGGGCCAGATCAGGCCTGCAGGCTGCATCTTGCCAGCCCCTCAAGCATACGATAAACTTTCTACTTTCATGTATCTTTAAAGAGCAATCTCCCTTTCAGAAACCAGGCAGACCAATGTGATCCTGTACAGGTCATTCTCTTCATAGGACCTACATTTTTTTTTTCTAATAACGAGAAAAAAAAAAAAGGTTTCCTTCAAAGAACTTCAGGCCTGCACACAGAGCCTACAAATACATTTTTATAAAGAAAAACGCCCAGTTATCTACTAGAAAAATGCCCAGTTATCTACAAGAAAACCACTCTCTCTCCAATCTCTCAGTCCTGATCCTCAAATGAAACTTACACAACTCTTCCCAGAGACAAGCCTCTGAACTCCACTTCATCAACCTCCTGGATACTAAAAATCATGGACTAAATATAGACATTGGATTTATGACACATTATAACCTGCCTGATATCCGACTCCCCTGGTATCTCTCCACTATTCATCCCCCTTCTATCTCTTCCCCCGCTCCCCAGCCTCTCTCTCACCCATTGACTCTTCAATCTACATCTTCACCAACTGCCTGTCTCGGATGCAGCCCAGCCCAGCCGCTGGCTTCTTTACTTTTCATTCCATCCAGGAAGAGCACACACAAACTGCTGACACTTCCTTAGTCTGACTAAGGGTTTTTGAACCCAAAAGTCTGCTTAAAAATTGTTTTCCAAGTATTTAAGTCGGTCTAATAAAAGATATCCGATTCACCCAAAGAACCTTGTCCTTAGACCTACATGGCTTCAACCTACACCCCAGTTATCTACCCTGTTTTTTAACTATTCATTTGTTGTACTTCATGCTTCTTTTAGGTTTACTTCTAAGCACAGAAAGGATGCCCGTTTTAGATCCTGTTTAGTTTATATAAGAAAGGTCAAGTCAGATCACCATTGATCTTAACATTTTCTTGTTGTAATATTTATGAAAAATTACAAGGAACAAAGAACTGCAAGATTTGGCTCGATGCAAATGGACACAAGTAATTTTTTTTATTTCAAATGACTGCAGTTTTGCTAAAGACTTCGTAGAAGTTAAAAGATATTCATTTACTCAAAATCTATACAATTAACAATACAGGCAGGCCTCAGACTTACGACACAACTGATTCCTGAAAATCGCATCTTAAGTTGAAATGTAACTCGGAACCAATTTTCTCATATGAAACAATGTTATAAATGGGGGATTGGTTCCTGAACCAAGCCCCGATACCTTATTTTCACCAAAAATACCCCAGATTTTTGTACTCGATCAATTATAGAGTAATATAGCTACATTAATGAATTTATATTGTAAATAGCAATCATATTGATTTGGAAGGACTTCTTTGAGGTGATTTTGCTGGACTTTTTGAAAGGCTCTTGGCTGGACTTTTTCAAGGGTTCTTGGTTCTCCAGAGTCTCAGTTGCAGGTTTTTCTGGAGTCTTGTCTGCTTTCTTAAAGAAAGTGTCCAAGGAAGTTTGGACAGATGTTCTCCAGGGAGATGAGCAACGCAGCGAACTTGTTTGCTGGCATGGCGTCACATTGGATCAAGCATTGTAAAGTCGAAACTGACGTCATAGAGTTGAAACAGGGTGTCGATTTAGAAATGCTGTAAGTGCGAAACGTTGTAACTCAAAACACTGCAAGTCGAGAACTGCCTGTAATGCACTATACCACTGAAATTCAATCCACAAAGGGTTACTGAAAAAGTACTCAAAAAAAAAGATTCCCCACTGACTTCAAACACCATCCTCACTGAGACAAAACATTTCCAACTTACAAATACAATCTAACTATACTAGAAAAACCAACGAGCTGGACAGCAAGTATAAAAAATTCTCAGGTATATTTACGTGATATTAAAACTGACCCATTCTTTCACTAACAATATCTTTTTTCTGCTGTTCAAAGAGGATCTGTGACAAACCCAATCTTCTGAGCTTTTCTTATTCAGAACTTGCCAGAATCACAAGACAATTTCTTTTAAATGACATAATTTGTAGACCACTAAAAGCAAAACACAGCAAGAAGAAATTATTATTTTTTGCAAAATAAGTTTTAAAAATCTTGATACCATCCCATTACAGCACTACTGTTCCTGTGACGCTACTCTCCACCATCCTCACCAGTTTCAAGGTTTCAAGAGGGTTTACTATAGATGAGAGTTAAAAGGTCAACAACATAAATCAACTGTCTCATAAATAACAATCCTAGTAAATAAGTTCCATCTTCCAGCACATAATATGCAGCTAGTGGCTTCTCTTCACAACATGAAAATGTCATCTAGATCCTTGAACTAATAATATGACAAGATTTTATTGCTGCTTTTAATACTGCTTGCAGAATTTCTCCACAGTTCAATGAGGTTTTGTTTCACTGCTGAACAACTGGTTTCTTTCCAATCAGGCCAGTTAGATCTACAAAGGTAAAATCACTTGGGAATGGTTCTTACAGGCTTTAAGCAGCTCAAATCAGTTTGTGTCTACATTCAGTCTCTAGACACTTTATTTTCTATATATTTTCTTTGGAGGGTTTCACCTTTAACCACATGTGAGCTGGTCACCCCTTTCATTTTTGCCTCTACATCGACCAAGTCATACAAGTGTTTTGTTATGACAGTATGAATTGCACTGTGTTGTTTTCCTTCAATCTTAGTAACACATGACCATACCTGTACAATATTCTGAAGGGGGAGCTAGAGTATTATGTTTAATTTTTTTAAGGATCAAAAATAATATCACATTTGTTTCTCCTGGAATATTTAATGTTTGACATGTGCCAAATTTTGTACAGATTCTTCGTCAATTCCTTTTTTTTTTTTTAAACAATCCTGATCGCTACTAGGTTTCACTCTGGGCTTTAGTTATATTTCCTTGTTCCTTAAACTAACATTTTATGAATCTTTTTATCACACATTTCTTACCCTACATTGAACAGTCATCCGTAAGCTTAAATCAAAGAGCTTTAAAAAAAATGACTTGGCTTGTTCCAACATGTCCTTCACCTTTTTCATGCTTCTGAATTTATTTTTAAAAATTGCACATAATTTCCAGAGTGTGCAATGGCATACAAGCTTTGTATTCAACTTGGCTACAAAATGCATTTACATTTTTAACTACAAAGCTATTATTTAAAATTCCTCATTCAAATTAATTTTAGACCACATATTGATTCACTAAAGCAGCTCACATGACATGCCACACTTCTAGATTTTGAAACCAGCTTTAATTTTAAAGCTTAGGGCTACTAACAACTGGACATTGTGGTCTGAATCAAACATTTCAAAGCTGGCTGTAGAGATTTTACAGTTTGGATTCTGTCAGCTTTGAAATTCAGAAAGCATGTTTAGAATGACACGTGCTGCTCCAGACAGTCTGCCCATCTTCAAAAATGTAGTTTTCAGTAACATTATGAAAGCATGAAAGGTACTTATTTTCATTCTGTCTGCCATGCTTAACTGCTTGACTGCTCCAGATCAACTCAAGGGTTAGGGAAGCGAGTGAGGGGATAGTGCATATGTTGCAATGCTGAAGTAGGACTGGTAAAATACTACCATATAAGTATCTAGCATATACTATAAATTACTTTTTTCCTCTCTTTTTTGAATAAATAGCACCAAGACAGTGCTCTGACAGGGAAATAGCTGCTAAACTGAGCATGAGTGAGAAACGGATGCAAATTAGGCTTCCCTGAAATTAATTTTGAAAAACAGTGTAGTCCCGCAGGATCAGCTAGAAAATGACCACGGCCCAAACTCTGTTCTCACAGACATCACTGGCAAAATTCCCACCGACTTGCATGGAACAAGCAGAAGCAGAAAGCTGTTTAAAGTGTCCTTTCAACACTCACCAATTCATATTTGTGAAACATGGTCAACAATAGGCATCTGACTCCTATTTAATGTTACCAAAAACTTACTAAGAAAGTATTTCAAAATCAAACTTATCAACAGAGATTCTAACAAGCATAGTGAACTCAAACAGCAAAACAGAATGTCAGTAACACTGCATGATCTATTTGCCAACCAGTCCCCAGTTTCTTATACTGGTACCCAAAGTGTCGAAGTACCTCTGGTGGCACTTGCTCAAAACGTAATGAGGCTAACGCTCATTATTTCAACTGGTTCTGCTTTCCACAATCTAAATCTAGAGTTCAGCTCCCTGCTGACATGTCTTCTGGTCAACAGTTTTTTCCCAGTTGGAATGAAACTGTTGTGAAATGTTAAAGCCAAAGAGGAAAATTTGTCTTGCCCAAGCAACCAAAATCAATTCCACGAGGAGCTCTGAAAACAGTCAAGCAGTACCCCTGAAGTACACATCTCTTGGGGAATCAAGGAGAAAGGAACAACGTTTTGGGAAGATGAATTCCTGCTAAATTTTTATTGCTGAATGGGCAGGCCCCTGGGTTGTTTTTTTTTAAACATACAGTAAAAGACAAAGGACATTTTCTAAATATTAAATAAAGTTTAGATGTTTTAGTAATATCATAAACCAAAAAGCTTACCTTGCCCAGAATTATATATTGCTTTTACAGATTTTTTCACTTTCTGTAGTGAAGTTCTGTCTTGATCCAATGCCTGTAATAAAAGATAATAAAACTGTCAGTTCTGCTTACTGTATATTAGTAAACAAGAGTAAACAGAACAATGTTATTAAGTACTTAAGGAATAATTTCAAGGGCTGAAAGAACTACAGATGCCCCGAGTTCAAGCTTCTGGGGAGGTTCAGACTCTCTAAGTGACTTTTGAGTCTACAGGCAGAGTAGAAGCACCATGATAAAGCTATAGGACAGCTATACGATGATTACAACTTCATAAAGGGACACCATCTGCTTTTCATTATTTTTAAAATTTTGAATGTTGGTGCTAGGATTATTTTTGTTTTGGAATTCACAACATTTCAGGTACTTCAGTTACCTAAATACCCTGTTATTTTTTATGGCTGTAGTGTAAAAATATCCCTCCACCCATGAAAACAGATTATACAGTGAAAACAGTAAAAAAGGCTGTATAGAAAACGCTGTCACGAGCACAAGCTAAACAAGTACAATCCCAAGAAAAGTATTTTCTCTCTCATTCAGTTAAATATTGCTGTCAATTGTTATGATAACAAGCACACCATTTTCAGAAATACTGTCAACCTGAAACTATCACAATATTACTCTAAACAAAACTGACTGCAGTGAGATAAGGTTCAACAGAGCAAAAAATAAAAATTTATGATCTGATCCTACAAACACATATAAGCAACTTACTGCCATTATTTAAATAAGGAAACTCTTTAGATTTCTATCACCCCAAAATATTCTTATGATTCCTATATTTAAGCACGCAACCCTCCACCAAGTTAATTAATTTGAAGATCCAGATAGGTCGAAGTTTGTAATTAAACTTGTGGCCCTGTTCTTTTTAATCGCATAATCTGTGGAACCCATTCAGAATCTAGTGGGAGTGAAAAAAATTTAATCTGAGAAGAGAGAAAAAGTCAATCTGATCTGTGGTATAACAGCTTTTTTGTCCCACACCTGAAACTATGCAAGGCAGCCTAGATCCATTCTTTCATATGCGTAGTCACTATGCACTTGACTGTATATGTTTGATCATATTGCATTATTCATGATGGAGAATAAATACAGAATTGAGTTGTTTAACCACATTAATTTTGAAGCACAAAAGGAAGTGGGAACAACTTCAGATCAATAACTCCAATGCTAGGTCAATAACGAAAGGTTAAAAAATACCCTGCCTTTTTTACAATACAAGTGGATTTGAATTTTTACGTATAATTTTGTAAAGCGACTCAATTTTTGCAATACAAAATAGCTACAGTTGAAAGATGCACAAAGCCAAGAAGCAAAAGAAATAATTTAAGCATGTTTGTGGATTAATATCCAATTCAGACCCCATTGTGTATCCAATGGTACAACATTTATTAGCATTTCAATTGAGGCTAGAAACTCAAGAACTTAAATGTGTTGCAAAGCTATTCATTTCTTATCCTACTTTCTCTTTTCATTTAACTTCCATCAAAACAATAGATTGAAACAAATCCTTGCATTTGTTCATTAAAAATTAACCTGAACTGTCTGCAGACGCACATTCAAATAATCTGGGAGAATTCTCCAAAGTTTGTTTTTCTGGTATAAAAATGTACTTGAAGAAGCCTGAACACGTATTCAAATACTGAGCCCCAGAGGAGTAGAGAGCTTGCAGTGCCGATGCTGGGAGGGCTCTGTGTGCTCTGCAAGCTCCCTCAGTCTGCATGGAGACAGCTGACAGCAGTGCACGTGGTCCTGACTGGCTGACCCAAATTAGAGTCAGTCTGCAACTCCCAGCAGGACAATGCGGGACTGTTAAAAGGACATGTTTTGCTTGGCTAGAGCAGCAGAGTCCAGAAACCAGCACTCTTACTTCAGCAGGGAAGGGAGCAGGGGGGAAAGGAGGTCTGGAGGACAGTGCTGGAGTACTGTGCTATGGCTAGTCTCTGTCATCCAAGAGACGCTCTCCTAAGATTGATTTAACCCTGGTTTATCCCAAGTTAATTTTTCTTCTGGAGTGGCCATTTTTGCCCTAGGAGAAAAAAACTGAACATCTGGATACTCATGGTTTCTCCTGGGAGAGCAGTGACATGGCCTTAACATCTATACATAGCCACTGTACTTTTATTCACCAGTTATACGGCAGCTGTTCCCATTCAGATTCCTTTAAGATGCATGTCAAATTTGTACTATTTCTCAATAGATCTTAAACCACTCCCCATATTTCCTATCAAATTTCCATTAAAAAAAAAAAATATCTTCATCTTCAACTATGAGGACAACTACTCAGAACAGACTGGAATTTAAGCACTGAAACGAAAATTCTGAGAAACAGGCCCCCTCTCATCGTCAGCAGCAGTGATCCCTCATGGTCAAGGATGATCACTCCCACAGGTCAAGTAAAGAGTTGTAAATGAGCCTGTTGATGGATAAGACTACCAATCCTAGAGCCACAGACTCTCTGGCAAATGCCACAGCTAGTGGTTAAAGGGAGGATCAGACCACAGATTTCTTGGTCTTGTTTCCTTTTCTTCCATTTCTATCATTTTTCTGCCTCCAGGGTGAGAAGGTTTTCCTCAAAAGATGTACCTTCTCTCAGAAGGCATCACCATGTAGCCCTTTCCCAGGCCAATTTTTCCCAATTTATGGTGTTAATGCCACACTTCTTAAAAGTTCACCTTGGAGGTGAGGGTGCTCTTGAAGCATTTCCTTTGGCCTTAGCTATGTTGGGAGGATAGCAGTTGTTTTGGTAAATGTGCATCAGGCATGTACACACAGTGCTCTGTCCACCACAGCTGATGTTTATTAAATCAACCCTTTCATATTGGTGGTGTTAGCATCAGTGAGGACGCTGGAATGTATATGATAATCCTCCCACTTTATGCCAAGGATCTTTTGGAGGTAGCGCTGGTGGTGGCGGCGTTCCCGGCTTTTCAGGTGGTCCCTGTTGGTCACCCAAGCTTCACAGCCATAGGGAAGAGTTGGGATTACCACAGTCTTATAGCAGGAGCTTTGTTCAAGTCCTGGTGTCATGATAGTTGAACCATCCTGATGATTCAGTCTTCTGAAGGTAGAACTGGCAATTGGATCCTACGCTGGATCTCTTCATCGATGCTGGCTTTTGAGAGACGACTGCTGAGGTATGTAAAGTGTTCAATATCTTTCAGCTCCTGTCTCTCAATGAGGATCTTTGCTGGGGGAGTTGACTGGCCGTTGTTTTTCCGATGTTAAGGGTCAGTCCCAGGCACTGGTATGCTTGAGAGAAGCAGGTAAGGGCCATTTGTAGGTCCTCCTGCATATGTGCAATGACAACACAATCAATGGTGGCCTCAAGTTCCACGATTGAGGCCAAAGTAACTTTGGTTTTGCCGCAGAGGTGGGAGAGATTGAAAAGGTTCCCGTCCATCCTGTACTCAGTGCTGATACCATGTGGCAGACTGCCATTGATGAGTATTTTGATGACCACAAGAAAGATGGAAAACAAAATTGGTGCAATCATGCAAGCCCTGTTTGATGCCAGTTCAAATAGCAAAGGGCTTTGTAGTGGAGCCAGTGCACAGGATGAAGGAGCTTTAGGATGGTGATAAAATTTCCCTGGGCAGCCCAACTTTGAGAAGATCTTCCACAGAACCTCATGGTTAGCAGAGTTGAAGGCTTTGGTCAAATCAATAAATGCCATATACAGATCCTAGTGTTGTTCTTGGCATTTTTCCTGGATCTGCTGGGCCTCAAAAATCATGTCCATTGCGCCTTTTGATGGTCTGAAGCCACACTGAGACTCAGGGAGGATTTCCTCAGCAAGGAGCAGTCAGTTCAGCAAAATACAAATGAAGATCTTCCCAGCGATGGAGAAGAGGATAATACCTCAATAGTTTCCAGTCAGACAATCTCCCATTTTAAAAATGGTGACAATCTTGGCATTCCTTAGGTCAGCAGGTGACATTCCTTAGATCGGTCAGTGGGCATTTCCTCAGTGTTCCAGATTTTGAGAAACAGTGTGTGGAATGTATTGGTCATAGTTTCCCCACCTACTTTGAAGACCTCAGCTGGTATGCAATCAGGGCCAGAAGCTTTGTTGTTCTTCACCTGTCATATCACCTGGTAGACCTCTTCAGAGGTTGGTAGACTAGTAAGTGCTTCCCTTGCTGGATGCTGCACGATGGATTTGACAATTTCATCAGTCACTGTCAATTCTCAGTTCAGGAGCTTTTGGTAGTGCTTCTTCCAATGGTTTTTGATGGACTCATCGTCTATGAAGAATGTACTGCCATCTTCAGATCTAAGCAAGGTAAGTCCGCAAGAGCTTGGTCCATACACACCCCTGATTGCACTAAAGATGCTCTGCATGTCATGGTTGTCAGCAAATTTATGTTGCCTTCTCTTCCCACCATTTGTTTTTGATTTGTTGAATCTTCGTCTGGGCTTCAGCTTAAATTTATTGAAAAGTTCCCTGCTTTTGACTGAACGCAGGATGGTTTTGCCAGTCACAGAAAGCTTTACTCTTCCAATCAAGATGAGCTTTGATCTCAGAACTGTTCTCACCAACCAGTCCTGAGGGCATTGGGTGATAAAGCCAACTGATTCTGTGTGAGCTTCATGGATGGTCTCCTTTAGAGCTTGCCAATCTTCTTCAACACAGGTGTCAGCATTTTCAATCCTAAAATTGGCAAGTTTCTTGCTGAGATATGTTTGGAGGGCTTTGCAGTATCTAGGGATCTGAAGGCATTTGATGTACTGTCTTTGGACTGATTTGGATTGTTTTCGATGTTTCAATGAAACCAATGGACATGATTGATCTCACTAAGTGATGATCAGTCCAGCAGTCACTGGTTTCTCTCATAACAATGTGTGATATACATGTTACATGTATTTAAACTGGCCACATGTGCGAGGTACAAAGTGACAGAGCTCTGAGCTGTGGGGGTGCACCATGCTCTGCCACAGCCGGGAGTACCACAGCTGATGGGACTCAGCCACAGCAGTAAGCAGGGCACCATCTGGGAGCCTGGTCAGCTGTAGGACTTGCAGCCAAGGGAGCTTGCATCTTGCCAATGCAAGGTGAGTCTGGGATGATTATCCATGGCTCCCTCTGCGCCAATAAGGAGTGATAGGATCTGATACTGGATCCCACAATCACGCCTCCTGCCATGGACGTGTGGCATGGTAGCAGGTGTGATCGTGTGGCTCATGCATCAGATCATATCCTGAACATTTATAGGGGCCCATATAAATATTAACGATGAAAACATTTTCAGTGAAAGTTTTCAGTGTTCTAAAACTGAGCCAAAGGACTGAAAAAGAAACAAAAAGCTTCAAAGAAAATTCTAGGTACTCTTGAAAGGCATGTTTAATTTGGAAATGCACTGTAGAAAAAAAGATCTTCATAGCAAAACCCAATTAGAAAACTAGACAAAATGCATTCACTGCTGACAGGGATGGGTTTGCATTATTTAAATCAGGGCTATTGATTCATAGATGCTAGGGTCGGAAGGGACCTCAACAGATCATCAAGTCTGACCCCCTGCCTAGGCAGGAA
>NW_005842115.1:547125-561666 GCF_000455745.1 Alligator sinensis | reverse complement strand
CTGAGGTCACATGACCCCAGCCAGATGCCTATCCAGCTTTCTCTTAAAGACCCCCAAGGTAGGGGAGAGCACCATCTCCCTTGGAAACCCATTCCAAATTTTGGCCACCCTTACCATGAAGAAGTTTTTCCTGATATCTAGTCTAAATCTGCTCTCTGTCAGTTTGTGACCATTGTTCCTTGTTACCCCAAGAGGTGCCCTGGTGAACAGAGCATCTCTGATCCCTTGCTGCGTCCCACTAATGAATTTCTAGGCAGCCACAACATCACCTCTAAGCCTTCTCTTGCGGAGGCTGAAGAGGTCCAGGTCCCTCAGTCTCTCCTCATAGGGTAAGCCCCTAAGCATATAAGTGGCCCTCCTCTAGACCAGCTCGAGTCTATCAACATCCTTCTTGAAGTATGGCGCCCAAAACTGGATGCATTACTCCAGCTGTGGTCTGACCAATGCCGCATAAAGGTAAGTATCACCTCCTTTGATCTGTTTGTCATGCATCTGCTGATGCACGATAAAGTGTGGTTAGCTTTGCTGATGATTTCACCACACTGACGACTCACGTTCATCTTGGAGTTCACTATGACTCCAAGATCCCTTTCCGCTTCTGTGCTGCTGAGAGGGTCACTTCCCAGCCAGGAGGGGTGCTGGATATTTTTTCACCCTAGGTGCAGCACTCTGCACTTGTCCTTGTTGTACTGCATCCTATTGCATGCTGCCCACTTTTCTAGCCTGTCCACGTCTGCCTGCAATCGTTTCCTACCCTCCGGAGTGTGCACTTCACCCCACAATTTAGTACCATATGCAAACTCTGACAGAGTACACTTCACACCCACATCCAAGTCACTGATGAAGATATTGAAGAGTACGGGTCCAAGGACTGAAACCTGCAGGACACCACTACCCACATCCTTCCACGTCAATGCTGACCCGTTTACTACCACTCTCTGGGTGTGACTGCTAAGCCAATCTGCCACCCACCGGACCATGTAAGCATCTATAATCACAGCCTCTTAATTCATTTATGAGAATGGGATGAGATACCATATCAAAGGCCTTGCTGAAGTCCAAGAAAATGACATCCAACTCTACTCTTGCATCTAAGCATTTTGTGACCCCGTCATAAAACAAAACCAGATTGGTCAGGCATGATCTACCTGCTACGAATCCATGCTGGTTTCCTTGCTGCATTATTTTTCCTGTTGGACTCCCACATATATGATCCTTCATAATCTTTTCAAAGACCTTTCCAAGGACGGAAGTGAGACTGACTGGCCTATAATTACTTGGATCCTCCTTCCTTCCCTTCTTGAAAACAGCATCATACACAGGATGGCCTCAAGGAAGTGATGATGCAAATCAAATTGATACCACAATTCTGTTCTGTATCATTACAAATAAAGCATGATCTCCACTTCAGCAACTCCTGCCTACTCCAAAATATTCCACTTATATTCATTCAGGGTAAGGTGTACAACACCCTGTACAACAGTATCTCAATCCTATTTAAGTTTGAGTGGTTTAACAATTATTATCCTGCCTTTGCTTAACATTTTCTAGACAGACAGCCTTTTGTCCAAATGCCTTCAACTCTCATTACAACATCTGTGTTATGATAAGAATTTAAGAATGCTATGCAGTTATAAATCTTCCTTAAAAGCAAAAAAGTATAACCACGTTGCACTGAAGATTCAGCATAACTTCTACTCCAAAGTACTGTCTTTGGAACAGGCCCCCAAAGAGGATGGAAGAGTTTTAATTTCTCATGCTAGATTGAGTTCTGCTTGTTTCTGACTGGTTGGTAATTTTTCAATAAATACCTGTATTTTACTGACAAATTCAGTTTTATTTTCTATAAAGTAGAAATATTAAAAATATGAAGTTCCAAATGAGAGCTCCATATTAATAAAAGCTGTGATGCTTGCAATGTACAAGTTTGTCATATTCTATAGAAACTTTCAGTGTTTTAGAGATTAGTGCCTAAATATTGCTGGATTCACAGAAGGTGAAACACACTAAATATCTCAAAATTACATATAGTCCATAATTTTGTAGTTCAGAACTGAAGTTTAAAGCAAAAGCAAAGCAATGGGAACTGCCCTTCCTGCCTCACCAGGCTCCCTTAAAGAGTGTTACAGACAGAGACGCACAGACAGCCAGACTAAGCCCTGAGGACCAAGCTACACGAAGAAGGTGACTGGACTTGAGGCGACATTAAGAGAGCCGTGCAAATGAGTCCCAAGAGGAGGCTAATGCGAGGAGACAATTAGATGTAAAACGCCACGCAAATGTATTGCAAGAGGAGGCCGCTGTGAGAAGACAAGTAAATACATGACATAATCAAGAAAGTCGTGCAAACAAGTCCCAAGAAAATGCTGCTGTGAGAAGACAATTAAATGCACAATGCCATCAAGAAAGTTGCCATTCTTGACAGGCAATTTGCTAGTAGGTAAATAAAGGTATTTATTTAGCAGCTGAACTCAAAAATACCAGAACTCTTATCTTGATCTGGAAAGGGCATCCCAATTTTTACCAAATATTTTTTAAACCCTTCCTTAGAAGAAATATATCAATGAACTAAAAATGTTGCTGGGTCATTTTTTCTGTATATTAACCAACATTCATATAGCAAGTGGCAACAGTTTTTCTGTGCAAAACTTATGACCATCTTTCAGCATCTACTCATAAGCATTTTGTGTGAGCGTAGCATGATAGAAAATACATACCCGTTACACTGATTGACACGGGCTCTGTAGGAAGAAAGATCAATGATCTCCGCTGCTACTTTTATATTTTTTGAATTATCATGCACAGAATCATGTTGTTTCTTGAGAATGACCACTGACATTAAAAATAATCAGGGTTGAGAGAAAAACAAAGGAAGAAATATAACCAAGCACTTTCACTGTACATCAGGATTTGGCAACGTTTTTGGGCCAAGTGCCAAAAACACTCACAACCTTGACTTGTAAGAGGTTGGTGTGCCAGGGGCAGGTGGTAGGGGAGCCCCAAGGGGCCAGATCTTTGTTGTGGCAGCATAGCCCCAGCTCCTTCCCTGCTGTCTGCCCCGAGGCGTGCATGCCAAGGTAAATACCTTTGTGTGCCATGCTCTGGCATGTGTGCCAAAGGTAGCTGACCCCTGCTGTACATCAACTGGACTACAAGTAGTCCCAGAATATTGAAAGTAGGCGGCAACAAGAGAAACAATGACTTTTCCTGTATTTTTTTTTTTGGCTATTCCTACACACATTCCTACATGCACTTATTTCTTCACAGTCCCTTCACATTGTGAATGATATCTCCTCCAGCAAGAAACAAGAAACAAGCAAGGAACTAAAATATGTGAAGAATTCCTGACACTGCAAGAGCTTTTTTTGTTTGTTTGTTTGTTTGTTTTAGTGTCTTTCAAAATATACCATTAAACAGCAATTTCTATTCAAGTCCTATTAGCAATACTCTACCAATTTTAGCTACCTACATTTTCCACCACAGACACCATAAAAAAACGTTATGGAACCTCTGCAAGGGAAATAAATGGTACCAAGCAACTGAGCATGTATTAATAATACAAATACCCTGTTGCATAATTTTATTCTATAAGGATTACAGGAAATTTACTGAATTGAATTAAGAGATCCTGAAATCCAGGAACTTCATGCTGATATGGGCTAGAACTAGATACCATGAAGACAGAAGCAAGTAACTAGTAAAAGGAACTACATGGATTGGTGTGGTTCCTGTCACAAGATCAATGTTCTCCGCTATTACTATGTTTTTGTCACTCATGCATGGGATATAAATATTTTAGATGCTGTTGTTATTTTCCAGGAGACTGCTGACATTGAGAATAAAGAGCGGTGTGTGGTATGCTACAACATATGCCCATCTATATGGGAAGTTTCTTACCCTACATTGGCAAGTAGCTGGCTTACACTGGAATATTGCTATAACATGTTTAAATCACTTGAGAGGATTAAAAATGTGATTTCACCTAATGAAGGAAAAGCGCAGGCTCAGGGGTGACCTGGTAGCTGCCTATAAGTACAACATGGGTGTGCATCATGATCTGGGGGAACACCTGTTCATCAGAGCGCCCCAAGGGATGACAAGGTCAAACGGTCACAAACTCCTCCAAGACTGTTCCAGGCTGGACATAAGGAAGAACTTCTTTACTGTGTGAACCCCCAAGGCCTGGAATAGACTGCCTCCAGGTGGTGCAAGCACCTACACTGGACTCCTTTAAGAGGCAATTGGATGTGTATCTTGCTGGGATCCTGTGACCCCAGCCCACTTCCTGCCCCTGAGGCAGGGGGCTGGACCTGATGATCTTCCGAGGTCCCTTCCAGCCTTAATGTCTATGAAATCTAGGAAGGCTGCTTATGTTTACACAAATATAGAAGTATAATAATGGGACTTCATTGTGACAGTATCACCTTGTGCTTTATATGGCTCCTTATTTACAAAAGAATTTAATTTATAACCCAGTGCACAAATGTGCCTGATAATTGAAATTAACATTCAACACTAAGCTACACACTATTCTACTATCTTATTCAACGTATATTGCCTATATTGATTCATTGTTAGACCGCCTAATGATATCTCATCATTCTACATCTACCTGCATTTCCATTATTTTATCAAACTATTTGGAGTTCTCTTTGAATTTGATTGCTATGTTTTTCTTTTTACCCACACATTTCATCGTTTACTCTGCCACAAAATGTCAGCATCGTCTCCAAACTTGGAAAGCTTCTTTTGAGTTTGCTCAGTCAATACATTTTATACCAATCAAAGAATTGTAAAAATGTGCAGCACTTTAAGTACTGCAGAAGGCTTATCCTATTTTGTACGGTAATGAATTTAAACTAAGCCACATAATGATTCAGTGGCAGAACTAAAGTTCGGAATTCTTTGCCAAGTTCTATTCAAGTATACAGCGTGCTGTCAGACCACCTCATATTCATTTTCAAGGTACCGACAAAAACTTTTCTAGCTGGAAAAAACTGTTCTTTGATTAGCATCTTGCTACTTTCAATTACACTGTAGCTTTCTTTCTATTCTATGGCTCTGCTTCATGTTGGAGCCCGAAGGAATTTTGCTGTTGAATAACAAAGTACGTATTCTGTTTGCAAGGTAAGGCATGCAGACTAGAGGACAGTGTGAACAATTTGAAGAGCACTTTTTTTTTTAGTATGGTATATGCCAAATAATAGGCACTACTACATGCATCAATGTAAAAAAAATTATAAACTGAACTTTCCTCAGCCCTCATGAAAGTAATATAAGCAGCTTCCAGAAACTGCAGAAGGGTAGTTAAGCATGACTTCCTTCATTTGAACAAGTGTGAGATACACTAAATCCATCTGCTCCTTTCCACGTGTTCTCCAAACATCTCTCTAGATGGTTTCCAAGGTTTTTTGGGGTTTGTTTGTTTTTTTTACACAACAAACATTAAATTATAAAGTTTGGAATTTTTAGTTTTTTCAACTTTTCTGCCGTAAAATACATTTATTGATAGCAATACACTTACTACTTTATAATCCTCCTGATCTTTCATAATTTGGTAATATTCAATGATTTACTTGCTTGCTCATTGCTTTACATATTTGTGGATTCATTTACCCAGAGTATAATATTGTGCAATTATGTAGTGCACAATATGCCACTGCAGTCTGTAACTCTGAGAACAGATTGCTAATAAACCTGTGGTAAAAGCACCTAATAGTTTTCACTTGCTTCACTGAAAGTTAACAGATGACCAGACTTTTTGAAATCAGGCCCCAACTGAGCTCTCTATATACAAATTCAGAAATCTAATTTTTGGCACCCACTAATTTTTGGCAGCAAAAATTGGGTATATAATTTGTGACCTCCCCATATTTCTTTAAAATACTGATGGGACAAACTATTAATTTAATACTGAACTTCAAGTATAAAACTAAAGAAAAAAAGCCTGTGATTTTTATGTGCAGAACAGTTTAGCACAGGTATTATTCTGTTCTATTAACAGATTTTAAGTACGTCTCCCCTCCATGTGTGCTTTCCAGATTTACAATTCCAGGAAGCATGGTTAGTGTTCAACTCATAACTGAACACAGTTTAATTTAAGGGTATCTTGGAGAAATTCAATGGCCCATGTTATTCAGAAAATCTTTTCTGACTTTAAACTATGATCATCTGATTCTGTAGCACTAGACAAGGATTCTGGAGATCTAGGATAATCTTTTTTTACTCTGTAAAATTCCTCTTAGACCTTGAGCAAATACACATGATTTCATTTTCAAAAGCGCCGGGTGCTGGCCGAACTTCTCCCACTGAACAACAAGAGTCACCAGCTTGATGAATGCAGTTAGGCCAATACTGAGCAATTTTAGAGTTCCTATTCTAAAATTTTCTCTCTGCTTCCATTGTATAAAACATGCGTAAGTCTCTTGTCCTATCCTTTGTCCTGCTTATTAGAGTATAAACTGTGTAATGAACTGCCAGGTAATACAGGGGCCAACCACAGTAGGTGGCACTGCAATACATTTCTACCAGTATCCAATTCAGGAAGGCCTCCTTAGGTCTTCAGGAGATAGAAACCAGTAGAGCAGAAGTTAGTATTATGTAGGACAAACTGTCTTGTGATAAACACATCTTCAAATAGCATGGCCTACATTTCCACAACTAGAAAATTGTTTCTTATTTGTGACACCTGTAGTCATCATTTTGTGATTACAAGTTACACATGGTTCATCAGCAATAGACAGCGAGTCATGTGACATAGGTTTTTGCTACTGTATACTTCATTTTCAAATTAATACTGAATCAAAAGGCAATTTTCCAATTCAACACTTAGTATAAGGCAATCTCAAAAGTTATTTTATGTATGAAATATTTTTTAAAAACCTAAGTAAATGAGTAGTGTGTATCAACTGTACTTAGATATTAAATCCTAGAACCTAGAAGGGAATTAGAGATGTTTTAGTTCATTCCCCTACTCAGAGTTAAGATCAAAGACCATTTGTGATTGGAGATTTTTAAGAACAGGTTAGATATCAAAGACAAAGATTCCATAATTTCAGTACACTGTCACTAATATATAAATTACTTAAAAAAATATTTAACCTATATCTCCACTAAGGTCTACTGAACCAATTATTTCTTGGCTCTGCTCATAAACGGGGGAGGATAATTGATTGGTGTCTGCTCCATGCAAGTCTTCAAATAAGTGAAACTTTTGTACCTGCCCTCAGTCTTCTCTTGCCTATTCTAAATGAGCTCATGTTGTTTCAAACTCTCTCATGGGTCATATTTTCTAGACTTCCCATTATGTTTGGTGCTTTCCTTTGGGCAACCTACAATTTTCTATACTTTTCTTGAAGTGCATAGTCCACAACTGGTTGTAGCCGTGTTGGTCTAAGGACATTGGCACACAAAGTTATCTGGGTAAATATGGCATCTTTCATTAGGCCAACTGAATTAGACCACCCCCAGGTAACCTCGCTACACCTTAACAGCTACATTTTATCACCTGTTGACATTTCCCTCTTTCCCCCTCCACCAACCACCTACCGGTCTCACACTTCCTTTCTCCTCTGATCTTCCCTGCCACGCATCTGCATTTTCACAGACCTGAATTTTACATATTGGCTTAAGCTTCTATTCAACCCTACAGAGAAGATAAACACCAACAGACTTTCCCCATGCCTGAAGCAGAGTGCCTGTACCTGAAAGCTTGCAAAGAACAATTTTTGCATCTATTACATTCAAAACTGGACACAGTACTCCAGCTGAGGTCTCCCTAGCACTAAGGAGACCAGAATGTGATTTGCCTTTTTTGCAAAAGCACTCTGTAGGCTTATATTCAGTTTGTGACCTTCTATGAACCCCAGACCTGGTTCTGCATTAATTCTTCCTAGACATTTATTCCCCATTTTGCATTAGTGTATTTGGTTCCTCTTTCCTAAATGCAGCACTTTGTATTCACCTCTCTTGAAATTCACCTTATTGATTTCAGAGCATTTTTTCAATGCATTACATTTATTTTGGATTTTAATCCCAAATGTCCGGACCCCTTTCCTATCTGGTGTCATCCACAAAATGGTATAATTTATGAAAATACTTAAGAATATCAAATCCAGGACAGATCTCCAAGGAGATCTACTTGATAGCTCCTCCCAGTTTCACAACAAAGTTTTGCTAAGAAAACTATAGTTCTTGCACCCATCTCCTAGTGCATTTATACAACTCTCACATGGGATCGTGTCAAAAGCCTTACAAAAAGTCAAGATGCATCAGTCACTGCTTCCCTCCATCCATTTAACCGGCTATTCTTTCAACAAATGAAACTGGGTAGATTTGACATGATCTGTTTTAGGTTTATCAAAGTTGGTTGTTCTTTATCATGTTTTTATGCTTTTACAAAACAGCTGTTTAATATATTTGTTCTATTATCTTTCTTGGTTTCAAAATTACTGGTCTGCAATTCCCCGGGTACCCTTTTTATCTTCTTTCTAAAGACAGGTATTATGCTTGTCCTTCTCCAGTCCTCTGAAACATCACCTAAAGTTATTTTCTGTATCTAGGCAACGATTTGTATCAATGGATAGCAAGTCCCTTATAGCAGGGTTTGTCTGTACCTGGGAAGGCTCCAAGGGGTACATGGCGGCAGCTGTGACAGCCAGAACCAGAGGGATTAATAAGCAATAATATGTGCTTCTTGGAGGCATTTGGCATTAGGCATTGGCGTTAGGCATTGCCTAAACAGGTAATATTAGTTACTATAAGCTTGTAAGTTCGTAAACTGCAAATGTAACTTGTCTGTCATAAGTTTAACCAAAATGATAAATTAACTGTTCATGGAACTGACTGGGCCCCATAGGCAAAGCTGTAGCTGTGAGATTAGCTGGCCTAACGGTTTTTGGTTTTTTGCTCAGGGTTCAGCCTTAGCAATAAAAACTGGATCTAACTGCTTGGCACACCCAACACATTCCAGGAAAGCATATCCCAAGAAAGCATATTCAAATGAAGCCTAGAAGGGGTTGGAACTTAGGCGGAGCGATGTCAATTTGAAACCTAAAGGTGCTGCATCATAATTTGCTTATTGGATAAACCTGAGTCTGGGTAGTAACCTTTTACTGGGTAGTAACCTTTTAACACCTTTCAA
Source organism: Alligator sinensis (assembly GCF_000455745.1). Lineage (NCBI taxonomy): Eukaryota > Metazoa > Chordata > Crocodylia > Alligatoridae > Alligator > Alligator sinensis. The sequence continues at coordinate 552,524 of NW_005842115.1, read as the reverse complement.
TCCCATAGGGTAACAGATATAGGGCAACATTGTGAGTGGCCCTGAGGCCAACAGATTAACATAAGACTAGGTATAAAAAGCACGTGCATCAGGTAACCAGCAGGAAGGAGGGAACAGAATGGTGATTTCTGTTCCATGCCCGGACCCCAGACTCCCGGTGTGAGTGAGGATCGGATCCAGAGCAAGGGACCTTCCCCGGTAATCCCTCTGACAGCGTCGATCATCAGGGACGTCTGACTTCGCTGGAATCACTTGGCGTGCACCTGGCATTGAGGGACTATCGATAAGTTGCCAACCCATGTCTGTATATATTCGTTGTTTTGAATAGCCCAGTGTGGCTAATACCCTCACAGTGCCCAGTTGGCCTGTGACAGATTGATCTATCTGTTATTATTATCTGTTGTTGTTATTTTACTATTAGCTCTTTTATACTGCCTTATCTGCTTATCGCATTTATCTTTCTGTTAACTGTTGTGTGTGTGTAAGCTATAATAATTTTGCCTTTATTCTACTCCCAACTTTGCCTCCTTGATCCGAAACTGAATCAAACAGCCCAGTTGGCCTGTGATAAAATTGATACGCTCACAGTGCCCAGCTGGCCTGTAACAGGCGGCACAGAGGAGTACTTGGGAAGTGGTGGAGCGGGGGGCAGGGCCATCCAGCACTCTGTGCTGCTGCTGCTTTGCCCACCCACTCCACTGGAGCCACGCAGGACCACCATCCACCACTCTGTGTCCCCGCTGCGCATCCTTTCCCTGCGCCCAAGGATTTGTGCTTCATGCCCGGTGGCCAGGGGACCCCTGCTCGTTAGCTGGCTGCTGGGGGACTCCTCCTCCATGTTTGGAAGGGGGTACAGTCCAGAAGGGGTACACTCCTTAAAGGTTGAAAACCCTTGCCTTACAGAGCTTCGTAATTCCATTCCATGTCCAAAAGTGCTAGGTTTTGCATCTGTTGGCTCGTCTATACGTGCATTAAGGTGCTTTTTCTAATGTGCATTAAATTTAGTACTTCCAATTTGAGGTATTAAAGAAGTGCGCATTAAGCTCCCTTAATGCACAGTAATGAATGTGTACAGTTTTTAAAGTGACGCTAAATGTGCAGTAGCCTATTTTACTGCGTGTTAGCATAATCTCATGCTTTCTTATGTGATGCTTTAATGCACAGTAAAATAGGCTACTGTGCATTAAAAACACATGTGCAGATGTGCCCTGTATGATGTTGTTGAAAATTGCATTTAGGTAGCCCATTTCCTATTAATTGGTCCTTTAAGGAAGGTCACACATATTTATTCAAGCAAACTTATAAGCTTATATTATGTAAGGGCTAAATGGACAGTGTAGAGTCCATTAGTTTACAGTCTAAACATCAGGTGGCATAAACAAGAATATTCCAAGAAAATATTTTTTATTAATGAAAACCAAATAAAAGCGTTTGTGCTTACACACAGATAGCTAAAAGTGACTGGTAAATCTCAGTGAGGGCATCTTCTACACATGTGCTTTACTGCACAGTTGACTAATTAGCTCCGCAGTGAAGTGTAACCGTCTACACATGCACCTCTATTAGGTCAGAGTAAACTAAATTAACTCCGTTGTAGGATAGTACTGCCTGACACAAGTACTATCCTACAGTGGAGGTATTTACTCCACTGCAATGCATGTGTAGATGGTGACCGGGGCTAGTTGGGGCACACCTGTGACCCAGCCAGCCCCTCCTCAACACACTGAGCTGAGGTGGAGAATCTCTAGGTAGGCAGGTTGATCCCCCCCTGCCCGCTGCCATCTAGGGCTGCACCACTCCAGCTCAACATGCTGTGGTCCCAGGAGCATGTGTAAATGCTGTGCCTGGGAGCAATAAACTCTGGTAAGAACTGTACCATAGCTTAATTCAGGCACACTAATTTCACATGTAGATGCACTCAATATGTACTTCTTTAGACTCAAGGTTAAATTATTTTACAAAATACAAACAGGATGTATGGCAGCTCAACAGGATGAAAATGAGATGTATATCTTTCACCTTTAGGTCACAAAGGTAATCCAATCCAACACAACAACCATTTGTTAACATCTGCTAAGTGTCTGGTACCTTATTTGAAATGAGTTTCATGGTCTGTTTAGTTCCCAGTTTTTTCACCTGTGCAATAAAAAATAGCACAACTGGCACCTTTACTAGTACGCTCAGCACAGGCCAAAAACGAACAGACAAAAAAGCCTAAGCTACTATCTTACCCTAGAGAGGGCTACACCAGGACAGAAATGAGACACGGTGGTGGGTGCTTTATTGCTGTGAAGCACTAAAGTAGCAGTGTGTCATATCTCCTACCCATGAAGTCCACCCTTCACTGGGGATGGAGTATGGAAGACTAAAAGCATTAAAAGCATATAACAGTTGCATCAGACAGGAAAATAAATGATTATGCCATCCAGCTGAAATTGCAGAAAGAATTCAGCTAGGCCCAATATAATTTTCTAAATCGGGATGCAGCCAAAGGCCCATGGTGATATTACAATAGGAATTTAATCATTTAGAAAAGTAAAATGACTTTGGTAGCCTGCCATTCTCCACATGGACAGGTGTCTTAACACCCCCCTACAGTTCCTAGTTGGTACTCTTCCTGCCCACCTCAACAGAGAGTCAATCATTTAAAACAGAGCATTATTTTCTTATAAGCACAGCAACAGCTAGTGGAAAGGAGCTTACATTGCCTTGCCTGCATTTCAGACAAAGGACTTCACTATGTAGGGCTGCCAATTAAACACCTTTCATGAGCACTGCATTTTTACTAAAAGGAACAACGAGAAAAACTGAATTCATTCTGCTTACTGACTGACCTTATAGAGTATTTTCTGGTTCTCCCACCTTTTGTTTGTAAAATAGGTATTTTTCAAGTTAAAAACAGATACATTCTGACAGCTTAAGTTCTAAAAAAGTGAGTTTGGCACTCCTGTCATCTACTTGGATGTGGGGGAAGCATAGCATCTGGTTCAATTTGCTGAAGAAAAATATCCAATGGTTTAAAAATAGTTTACCATAACTGGGTTATTTAAAAATCCCTTCACAAAAGATGGACAGGTTTACACAGATAATCTTTGATCTTCACTTGAATTCATTAAAAAGTGAACCAAATACAGCTCTGATCACAGTTAATTAGCACAACTAAAAACACCCAGCCCGTAATATCTGGCACCAGTAGCACTTAATGCTCTAACAGCTGCTGTAAAGCAAAGAGGCCATCCAGAAAGATAGCTTCACATCAATAAGCCTGCCTGAAAAAAACTGATGCTTAGGTGATCAAATTGGAGAAAGTTTCACTACAAAGAAGCCTTTAAGGACAGACAAATGAAGGAAGCATTACTAAATCAGTCAGATTTAGGAAAGCAAGTCCCTCTACTAGCCCATGTCCTCTCAGAACTCATCATGGCAACACTACCGAATTGACAAAGCTTCACGGGCCTCCAGTAAGTTGTATCCTCACTAAAAAGCTGCCTGGTGCTAGATGACTCAAACGGAGAAAACAAAACATCCTTCCTATAGCAGGTGGATGAAAGAACATCCATCAACACCCGTATTAAGTGTGAACTTTTGCTGAAATCAAATACAGGGTACATAAACACGTTAAACTTTGTGAGATCTCTCAAAACCATCTGAAGTGAACATTATAATGAAGTTAGTTTAAAAGTGAGCTAGGTTGAAATAACACTCTTGCCAACCAGTCCTGACTGTCCAACTTCTAAAATCTACGAATTCTCAAGAGCTATAAAAAAAGCAAAACACTAAGGTGGCCTCACTGCCCCTGCCCCCCCAAACCTGGCCCACCCACCCACTCAGATGGTCCACACCTAGAAATACACCAGTGAGGCCCTCTTGGAAAAGTCCATCCCAGGAGACGCACACGTTTGCTTTATATTACTACAAAGAAGCAGTATAACCACAAATTATTTCAGTGCACTTTAACATAGCTAAACTGCTGCTTGCCTTGACAACGTGTCCTTAACAAGCACTCTTTCAACAGGGACCATTTAAACCAGCAGTTCTCAGCTGGGGTGCTACACGAACCTGCTGAGAGTGCTGCGATGCTGGCACTGCTGTCAACACCAGTGCCATGTGATGAAACCGCCCTTTGCAGACATGTCAGAGCCACACTGAAAAGCAGTTGCAAGAGAAAGGTGCACCGTACTACGTTACATTAGGCAGGCAGGCATGCCTATTCTGCTGCAACTTCCTTGTTGAGCCCCAACAAAAATGGGAGGCATGCCTCCTGAAAATGGAGGCATACAAGGTCGTTCTACCTGGTGGAAGCGACTGTTGCCTGCAGGCTATTGCTGCTACAGGTGAAACTGCCCTGCAGCTGGTTCACAGTTCAGACATCCCTGGTCCCAGTGCCAAGAACTGGCTAGTGGAAGATCTGGTTGTAAGGTTCCCCGGTGGGGGGGAGCACAGCAGCCTTCCCCTTTTGGGACTGCAGAGCAAGGCACTTAAAAATGCCAGGTTTTGCAATAAATGTAGTGTTAGTGGAAAATAAAAGGCAAGTGAAAAAGTAAAGTACCTTGTAACTTACTGAATACCATATGAATTAATATATTTCTACTGTGCTTCAAATATTTCTCTATTCATAAGCACATTTATAGCATAAAATTAATCATGCTTTCCTCCTTACTTAAGTAATCAAAAAAATAGTAAAACATCACTACTATGTGGCCACTATTCTGCAACTGAACTCTTGTAAATAGCTCCTCATGCCAGAGCAAAACCCCAATGATTTCAAATTGCCCACGCAGAACTCACTGGTTGGGAAACAGCAGGTTTATTTTGGAGCAAACCTATTCATAATGCTTTAGTCTGGGGCAACCTTCACTACTGAAAGAGAGGAGTTGATTAATATAGCCTGTGTTTGTTTAAAAAGATGATACATGGCACAGCTCCATGAATGACATCTGTGCTAACCCAAGAGGAGGAGTGCACAGCTCCATGAAGGGAATCTAGGTTATAGCCGTGTTAGTCTGAGAAAGAGATAAACAAAGCTCTTGGGTCAGAGGCAATATCTTTTATTAGACCAACAAAATAGTAGCAAAAAAATGTTTTTCTTTGCAAGTTTCTAGGCGCACATGCCCTTCGTCAGTTGGAGAAGAATTCAAAGATTGTAAAAGTAGAAAAGAAACTTCATTTTCCATAGAGGAGATAGAGGGTGGAAGTTTCTCCCCCTGGGTAAGCCCTTCATGGAACCGAAAAGACTCTGAGGTACCCAGGGGAGTAAAGTTATGCAAGTCCAGGGACCAGGGCTGGAGACCTGCTGTAAAATCTCCAGAGATCAAGGGCTGCAATGTGACTACCAGAGCTCCCTGGCTCAGAAGTACCTAGAAGGGGAAATAGGAATTTAGGGCATTTATACACACACT
>NW_005842115.1:533079-547107 GCF_000455745.1 Alligator sinensis | reverse complement strand
ACTCTTTCAACCTATGATGCGCCGAAGATCCAGTGCATCAGAGCAGAATCGATTAATCGAGCTTGCTCCACGCATGAGCTGAAGTGCATCGTGCTGTGTCACTTGCAGTTGCATTAGTAGCAAAATGCGCATCAGCGCGGAGAAAATGGCGGCGGTGTGCTTTTGAACTAAAATGCCTTCAGTATGTTATAGTTCAAAAGTGGACCACCGCCATTTTCTGTGCACTGACGCACATTTCACCCCTTACACAGCTGCACGTGGTGCACCCATGTATAAAAATGCCCCTAAAACCTGAAAAAAAAGATGAAATCTGAAACCCCAAGAGAGTAGGGGATGGGCCTGAAAAACGAAAGGAGATTCTATCCATAAGACTTAAATGGCGTTCCCCTTTCTGGGATTTATTTAAGCACTCCAAGTTGCAAGTAAATTACTGGGAAACAGGAAGGAATTGCAAGCAAGATGCATGCTGGGTCAAAATATTATACAGGGGAACGGTTTGGATTCCCCTGTATAATATTTTGACGGGAATGGATTAGCACCCTTACACACACAGAATTCCTTGCATGATAGATATATTCTAATAACACTTTTTAAATTAATCTATTTGTTTATAATGTCTATAACTCAATGACCAACAATAGAAAGGTAATGATTTGTGTATGTATTCCAAACATAACTGGAAAGGCCCTTGCATTATGTTCATGTTGACAGTCTGAAAAGGGGCTGAACTGAAACGACTTCTTTACAATGTTTACCCTTTAGGTCTATTCTCTGGTCTACCTGCATGTCCAGTGCTTATTAATATTAAGAACAAATTGTACAGGCTTAAATGTTGCTCAAGTGCACTTGCTATCTCTGCAATCACTGTACAGTCTACATAAACCCACCAAAAAATAAATGCCATCTTAATTCACATTTTAGTAAGATTAAGGTATCTATTTTACCAGAGATGCTTATTTTTTTTAATCTATGCCGTGCCTTTCTTAATGAACAAGTAAAGCCCCTGTCCCAAATGGCATATGCCAAGAGCAAAATCAGTCCAATTCCAAACAGTATAAAAATGGAATGAATAATATCTTGTCTTGTGGATTTTATTTTGCAAGTGATCCACCCATATTTAGTTTTTGTTTTTTGTTTTTAAACTAAAGAAAGGTGAGCCCCCCAATGAACATTAAGGGCAAGACCTTCAAATGCAAAATTGCATGAAAAAAAGGATAAAGACACGAGCACTAAACTTGCATGTAAAGTGCTTTACATATGTTTAATTCATGAACATAAACATTATCCCAATGACTTATTTCCTGACAACCTCAAGAGAAAGCATCATGGGGAGCGGGCAGGGAAGAGAGAATCAATTTGTCCAAAGATTTTGAAGCAAGTGTAGCTACACCTCTGAAGAATGCTTTAACTAATATGTTAGCTAGCAAACATTTTTTCACCTTTTAGTCTGCTGACTTTAGACATCTGAGAGTACTTTACTATACAAAGTCACTTTCACCGTTTCCTACGCAGTCAGTCAGCACCTCTGTTCTACCGCCCTTTAGCATTTTCAACGCAATTATTTTAAAAGTCAGAGCATGCAGTTTTAGGCTGCTCTATCCTGTTGTGCAGCTGACTGTGTTCCTTTATCTTTTCATCACAAAGTCTGTCTGACGGCATTGTACAGCACAGAGAGAGCTCTCCCTCCACCAGAGCCCCAGGCCAGATACCTGACAGAGCACCACATCCCCACCTGGCCTGGCACCAAAGTCATACCTCTGCAGGCCAGATCCAAAGAGTCTGCGGGCTGAATGCAGCCCCCAGGCCATAGGTTGCTAACCCCTGATCTAGTACACCACCAGCGCAGATGTAATAACTAGACTAGTGGTTCTTATCCTTTTTTGGACTTGAGGCATCCCTCACCGGACTCGAAGCATCTCTTCATAACTTTTATGAATTCAGTAGCATCCAATTTCAAAAACTAATATTATATATTACAGTGCTTACCTCTTTGTAGAAGGGCTGGAAAGTGTGAAGTGAGAGACTGGCCAGGCAGGACCACACATAAGCCAATAAGCATAGGCTGAGATTCTCATACCTTGTGGCACCTTTCAAAGAATCTGGAGGTAACCTGGGGTGTCACAGCACCCTGGTTGTGAATCACTGAGCTAGACTCTGGCCAAACACCCACCCACCCGATACTCTTATGATATACGTAGTTATTAAGCAGCTATATTAATGAAAAATTCCCCGGTGGAATAGAAAGGGAAAGCAATGAACGAGAGGGAATGATTCCCCTGTGCGGCTTGTCTTTTGGGATTGGGCTGGGGTCCTTGCGATCGCATACTGATGGAGAGAGAGACCAGACCAAACAAGCATAGGTGGGTGCGAGTGACAAGGATTTGGGGGTGACCGTGACCAGGGGAGACTAATAGACACCGTCTCTCACCCCATCCTAATTAATAAACTAGGCGACTGTGGCATAGACGCCTACACGGTCAGATGGATTGCAGATTGGCTGAAGGGTCGCACTCAGAGGGTGGTGGTGGATGGATCATACTCGACTTGGGGGGAGGTGGGTAGTGGAGTCCCCCAGGGCTCGGTCCTGGGGCCTGCGCTGTTCAATTTCTTCATCAGCGATCTTGATGTTGGGGTGGAAAGCAACCTGTTTAAATTCGCTGATGACACCAAAATTTGGGGGGAGGTGAGCACGCTAGCAGGGAGAGAGAGATTGCAGAAGGATCTGGATAGGTTACAGGGGTGGGCAAACAGGAACAGGATGTGTTTCAATACGGACAAGTGCAGGGTGCTGCACTTGGGTAGTAGGAACCAGCAGCACACTTATACGATGGGGAACTCCCTACTTGAGAGCACGGAGGCGGAAAGGGATCTTGGTGTCATTATTGACTCCAAGATGAACATGGGCCGACAATGCGAGGTCATGGTTGGCAGGGCTAACCGGACCTTGTCGTGCATCCACAGGTGCATCTCGAGTAGAGCCAGGGAGGTGATCCTCCCCCTCTATGCGACGCTGGTCAGGCCGCAGCTGGAGTATTGTGTCCAGTTCTGTGCGCCCCATTTCAGGAGGGATGTGGACAACATGGAGAGGGTCCAGAGGAGGGCCACCCGCATGATCCGGGGACAACAGGGCAGACCCTACAATGAGAGACTGCGGGACTTGAACCTATTCAGCCTCCACAAGAGAAGGCTGAGGGGGGACCTGGTGACCGTCTATAAACTCACTAGGGGGAACCAGAAGGGTTTGGGGGAGACGCTGTTTCCCCTAGCCCCCGCTGGCATAACAAGGAGTAATGGGCACAAGTTGATGGAGAGGAGGTACAGATTGGACATCCGAAAAAACTACTTCACAGTTAGGGCGGCTAGGAGCTGGAACCAACTTCCAAGGGAGGTGGTGCTGGCCCCTACCCTGGGGATCTTTAAGAAGAGGCTGGATACTTACCTGGCTGGACTCATTTGAGTCCCGTTTTTGTTTTTAGGGTGAGTGTTTGGTTTTTTTGTTTTTTTGTTTTTTTGGGTTTTTTTTGGGTTGTTCTCCCGCCCTGGCGGGGGGGCGGGCTAGAAGATCTATTAGGTCCCTTCCGACCCTGAAACTATGAAACTATGAAATAGACACGTCAGGACTGCCCAATGAGAGTCTGGGGACTGGGGAGCTCGGGTGGCTCACATGCGCCTCCTGCTGTAATGCGTTAGGAAAGACATTCTAGGGGGTAAACTGGTATTTGATTCCCTCTACTGATATCTACAGGAAATGACACACAGGGGCTTAACTCGCTTGAAAGCACTGTTCATGCAAACATGAACACTGTGTCGTGCAAACAAAAATACACCGCGCAAAAAAAAAATAAAGCCACATTTAAATTTTCAAGTGGTCTAAATTAAATCCTGTATAGTCTACACATGCCCTTAGTTACCATTGCAGTGTTGATGCTTCTAGCTATGCTGGAGAAACTCTACGAATCTCAGCCATCACTACAGTGAAGATATATTCTAAATCACATATTTGAGAGAAGGAAAATTTATGCAGATTAAGAACAGCTGATACAGATGAATAGTGGATGAATATTTCTATCTTTTTTAGCTTTCATCATTTTTCTTTACATCTCAGATATCTGGTTTATTCAGTCGAAAATGGTTGCAGATACTCATTTTAATAAGACTTTTCTCATGTTTCTCAAAACTGGTATACGAGACGATACAAGAAACTTAATTTTAGGCAAGGACTGTATTTAAAAAAAAACCCGCTAGACTCTGCTTCACTCTCATGGACTTCAACTCTCCTAGTACATTAAATACTATTTGTATTTGTAGCAAACGTTTGTGTGAACTAAGAGAGCCAGGAAATTAAAAAAAAATAACACTGGTGGCATTATACCTGAATTATGTTCTTGCAGTTTTTCATTTTGCAAAGATGAGCTTAAAATCCCTGTCTTAGCAGGTTTGGAGAAAAATCAAGCTACAGCAATAAAAAAAAAAAAAATATTACTTTTAATTCTCCCCCTCTACCGAAGGAAACTGCCATTTCCATTCTTGGAACATTATCTGCCATAAAAGGTGATTGAGAATCTTGTACTGTAGGTGTTGCATTTTCACTGACTGGCGTTCCTGCATCCTGACCTCTGGCTTCTATTCTATCCTATTCCATCCCATCCCATCCCATCCAGGAAGAGCACAGACCAACTGCAGATGCTTCCTCAGCCTGAAGGAAGGTGTTTGTACCCGAAAGCTTGCAAAGAAGAATATCTCCATTTATGTTAGTTGGTCTAATAAAAGATACCAGATGTACCCAAAGAACCTTGTCTGTCTGTAGGTGTTATTATGCATTTCCTTTGCATTCTTATGGATTTTCCCCCCTTTGCTGATCTATACAGTGTCTATATTCTGTGTATGTGGAGTAGGCATAGTAAAAAGAAAACAAATATTTGCTAAACTCTCACATTTTAGCATTAAAAAAAAGAAACTTCTGAGTTCCACTTTACTGTTAACATGCTAGAATGCTGAGTTTAATAAAACTGGTTGTTGTGCTAGACACTCTTCAGTGAAAGAAAATTAATGGGCAAGCAAAATTTTCCGAGGTGAAGGTTTATCGCTGTTACTGCTGCAGGGCTATGTAAACAGTCATTTAACTGTCAGTACCAGTATTCTCCTGATTGGCTGTTTGTTAACAGCTTTGTCATCTACTGCTTCAAAGCAGTACGATACACATGAAAACCTTTTGTTGTGCATGAGCAATTTTAGACATTAGGTGTATCTGTGCATCTTTGTTTTCCTTTCGCTCTCTGGTTAATTTCTGGAACTGAATATTTTACTTTAAATGGTGCTGGAGTGAGACACACAAGACGTGTTGACATGTAATATTAATGCAACACAAACTCTGGTGCAGTTTGCATTGGATTTTACTGCTCCCAGATGCAGCATTTATACATGCACTTGGGACTGCAGCATGCTGAACCATGCCGGCGCAGGCCCAGCTAACAGAGGGTGTGGGGGGTCAGCCTGCCAGCCCAGAGTTGCTCCTCCTTGGCTTAACGCGCTGCAGAGGGGCTGGCTGGAGCACAAGTTTGCTACAGTGTGGGGATAACCAGCAGGCACAGTCCCCACACTGTAGCACCCTCATGCCCCAGCCAGCCCTGGGTCACTGTCTATATGTGTGCTGAAACGGAGTAAATAACTCTGCCATAGGACAGTACTTGTGTTGGCCTGTGCCATCGTATGGTGGAGCCGATTAGTTTATTCTGGCCTAATAGGGTGCATGTGTAAATGGTGACCCTTTACTGCGGAGCTAATTAGTTAACTCCGCAGTAAAGCATCTCATGTAGATGGCAGCTAAATGTCTGTCCTTTACAGTACATAATACATTTCAACCACGAGGTCTGTTTAGTTTAACTTTATTTCCATTTTCAACGTTGCTCTTCAGAAGGTTTGAAGCTTAACATGCTTGATTCATCAGAAAAAAGAATTGTGCTTGGACATAATATTGATTCAACAGAAACCAGTCTATAGCTCATGAACGTTGCATGCCTCCCAAGGCTGGGGGGCGGGGGGGAGGGGGAGGGGCATCGCGACTGCCGGCATGCAGCAGCAGGGGCCTGGTGGCAGTGAGTGGGGAGCTCCCGCAGGCAGCCACAGCAGTTGGCGGTGGGAGGGAGGGTGGTGAGCACCAGCCGGCAATTGGTGATCACCTGCAGACGCCGCCGGCTGCACTAGTGGCAGCCAGCAGTGATCAGCAACTGCCCACAGACGCTGTCAGCGGTGTCAGCATTGGCGGTGAAGGGGGAGGGGGCCGCCGGCAGCATTGGTGGTGGCCAATCTCAGGGGGTGCACGTGCACCTACATGCACCCCCTACGTGTTGCCAATGCTATAGCTTGTATGTTTTAGTGTTTTGATCTCTTTCTGTTTGGCGCAATTAAGTTTCCTTGACAAAGAATATAAAGTTTTTGAAATGAGGTTATTTTACAGGATAATAAACTAATCTTGTAGTGGTAGTGATGTTTTGAAACAGCTCAAATCTGGCAGTGTGAAAATTATTAGTTGATGCACACTGGGAGTCCATCACTCCTGAAGTGCCGACAGTTTACCTCGGTTCAGTTACAGCAGGTCAAAGCAAGCACCAGTAATGCTTTAGATCTAAAGAGCATTCCACCCATGTTCTGTGCAACTTCAACCCTCCTCTGAGTCTGATAATGGGAGAACTGAGATTATTTAGCCTGGAGAAGAGAAGACTGAAAGAGAATTCAATAAAAGATTTCAAAGATGTGAAGGGTGATTGTAAGAGGATGGTTAAAGACCAGCGGTCAACAGCCTACAGCCTGCGGGATGAATCAATCCCACAGAATCATTTCATTTGGCCTGCAGAGCCAGGGGCTTCTGTGGTATTTTCTGCAATGGGCAGGCGAGCAGCAGGGAGAAGCAACAGTGGCAACACCATACAAGGGAACAGTGATTGGGGCTGAAGCCCTAGCTGCACCAGACAGGGTGGGAAGCAAAACATGCTCAGAGTTAAGCTCAGTTAAAGTGACCCCCAACCCACGCCCCCATGGTGGGATGGTCTGGGTAGCAAGGGGTTGGACGAGATGACCCTCTGCATGTCCCTTCCAACCCTACTTCTCTCTGACTCTAAGTTGAGAACAACTCAGACAACCACTTATCTGAAAAGGTTTAGACAGCAATGTTGATGCGTTGAGCAGTGGATTAGACTAGATGTTCTCCCAAGGTCCCTTGCAGCCCTCCCTCCTTTTTCCACCCCCCACTGTCCACTCCAAAAATATTGACGTTTTTCACTTTATCCTTTGATACATAGCCAAAGTTATCTTTCAGCAGCAAAGGAAAAAAAAGACAGCAATGTCGGTGAAGCCAAAGACAGTGTAGCTGACTTTTTAATGGAGAAAAAAAATGCTCCCTGCCAAGAAGCATCTGTTTCCCTGAAGAGACTAAATAAGAAAAGTTTCTTACCATCTATTGCCCACCAAAAAATTCACAACTCAGGACTAAAAAGTGTCAGTACTCTGGCAATTAGGAATAGCATCTCTGTTAAGCGCACACAGACCCACTCCCTCACTTCTCTAAACTACAGTATTAGCAAAAAGAATCACAACTGAAAAGTGATAACAGCTTGCCAGGACTGGTGATATTGAGCTACAGCGTCCTTGTTCAATCAAATTTTGGAACAACACCAACTAATACAAGAAAAAGAGCTGCCACGTTTTGTGAAACGTTCTGAACAGCATTACTGAACTCATTCTCTATCATATGAACAATGCTGACAGAGGGAGAATTGGAAACAAGATTTGTATTTTTGTTTTTGAAATGTATGAACAAAAGTAAAATGTTGACAAGAGAGAGGCCTGCATGATGGGGGGGGGGGAAACGTTTTGATGCTTCTTAAACAATATTTACTAACCAAAATTCAGCTTAAAAATAAATTAAAATTGTACACAAAGCAGCCCTTGGCATGGCTGGAACCATACCAAATACAGAAGAAAAGCTGCCAAGATTTTTGAAGCAACTGATTTTGAGTACCCAGCTTCAGATAACTTCCAATGTTGCTTTTTCTGCAAACTGCTAAGCAGCAGCTTTTTTGGGGAAGGGGGAAGATATGCCCACCCCCCTCCTTCCTTGCAGATGTCTGATACCAGGACACTAACATTCAAACTCTCTTTTTTGTTTACTAGCTAGGTAATTATTTAGCCAATACCATCACAGTATTTGCCTATCCCCAGAAGCTCAAAATACATTTGTGATATCAGCCATATTATCCCATTACAAGCAGCTTAAAAGGGAAAAATATAATCAATATGATCCAAAATTAGATAAGTGAGTTCAAACACTGGAGACTTTCCAGTGAACCAATATAAATGCCAAGCTGAGAATTTGGAGATGATAAAATGATTTCTATTCCATTCTAAATTCTTGGGCAAGTATTATTTAATAATCACAGCTTCCCACTACAGTGAAAGAGCTAAACAATGGAATGAGATCTTTATGTAGAATACCTAGTGTAACATTTTAAAAAGCATTTAAGAAATTTCAGTGCTTTTAAGAAACTTAGCTCTTTCACCACATCCAACCCCTGCACTTCTTATACATAACATTGCTAGGCTGGTCTCAGCTGTGCTAGTTTTGTTAAAGTTGATCTGGCTGAAGGAGCATTTATCTTGATTAAAAAAACTTGACCATGCAAGTGTGCACCTTATCGTTGGGAAGACAAGAATCTCACTTCCAAGGAGAGTCCCTTAAGGGTTATGACTTCCCCTCATACCAGTAACAAATCCTAAATCATTAGCTATTGTCTAGTACTACTTCTGAATGGGAGAAAAGATGACAAATTCTTGATGGAAAAAAACCCAACTCATATGTTAGATAAGATGCCACAAATGTTAGGTTAGATCCCACGCCCACTAAAAAAAACACCCGAAAAAACACCTCATTACCTTCACTATTCATTAGTGTCCCTACATTGATGTGATATCAGATTAAGCCCAGCATCTTTCCCACATGCTGAATAACCTGGAAGAGGCACTAGAAAATGAGGTATTTTCTGTTCAAAGGGAACACCTTGAAATATCCCTCCCTTAGAAGATTGTGCAGTACTTTTTCTCATGTCTTTTAGAAAGACTGCATTTCATTTGATCAAACTATGTCCATTTCCATGTTTGTGAGAGTGAAGGATGTTATTCTATTTTTTATTTCATATTTTTCAATTATTTCAATCTACTGGAGTACTACTTTGAAATATAGCACTGCATAACAAGTCACCCCAAAAGGCCTCACTGCCTTAAAAAGTTGTTGCCCCGTAACAACTTTTTTCTAAATATATAGTACCTTATTGGCCTTGGAGAATGACTGCAGTTTACTCAGCACTTTGAGAATGAACATTGAGATTGTTTATATCACTGGGCTAAACACAATGTAACTGAATTAAATTAATGCTCCAAATTATACCAAATCACACGATGTGCTTTAAAAGTGTTTGCTTTTGAAGGTCAATATTCTTGCTTTAATGATGGCAAGAAAATTCCCCATTCAGTAACAGCCCAAAGGGTATTGAACAGAACTGGTCTGTTCTATGGTTTTGCAGGGAAAAAAAATCCTTGGACAGTATATATTTAATGCTTCATTGCTTTGCTGGAATAGTTTTCCTGTGAATGATCATTTTCACATTAAAAAACAGGGGAACTCATGTCCCTGGCAGATGTTGAAGTAAAGGCGCAAAGAGATCTGCAATCACAATCACACCTCCTGACATGCTACATGACCATGGCAGAAGGCACAGATGGGGGATCAGGGATCAAACCCCAATCACATCATATTGTTGGTGCAAGGGGAGCGATCCCAGCTGTCTCCTGCACTAGCAAACAAGTCTACACTCCCAGCCTCAGGTGGGCATCAGACTCCTGGACTCCAATGTGCCCCATGAGGCCAGGCCCCTCAGGCAGCTGCCGCTCCCAACCTCCAGGGCACATGGAGTCAAAATATCCAATGCACCTCTAAGGCTGGCAATGCAGATCACTAACTGCCACTCCCAGCCTCAACCAGAGCCCTTGGTTTTGATGGAGGCTAAGAGTGGCAGTCAGCTGATGGGTGCTGTAGGCTTGGGGACATAGCAGAGAAAAGGGCTCCTATACACCCCTGAGGCTGGGAGCCCTGATCAGCCTGGCCACACATTCAATTTAAGGCACAATGGGAGCCAGCAACGCTATTGCATATCTTGTGTAACAACTGTGTGGCTCAGTCCTTGTTTTATCATGCTGTTAATTACAATAACATGTGGCCTAATTACTACTTAAGCCATGATTAACTGGTTAACCACATCTTAAGTGTAAATGTATGCCAGGGGCCGCAGACACAGCAAAGAAAGGATGCAAGAGACAAGCACGTACTGGAGTTGTCCAAGCAGAATGAACAATAGCTTAAAAATCCATGGACTGGAATTTCCTTTCCCTTCCAATGTTGCATCATCTCAATCTGGTGATGTTTAAAACACACTGAGACAGAGACCTATCACTGAAATACTGACAGAAAGCTTCCCAGATCCCATATTTTTGCCTACTTTCAGTAAACAAATTAAGAAGTAGAGCTATGCAGTACAAATCATGTCTCCTTAAAGCCTTCATAAACTCAAGCTAACTTCTCTTTTTATCCCCCGTGTGGGAAAAAAAAAACCATTTTGATAAGGTATTGTAGATCAATGGATCTCTACCTTCATCATCAATTTTGTAATGGATCCTATTCAAAAAGAAAAGATTCATACAATTCCTGGAGGGTTGAGAGATCATTTCTGAATTATCTGCCTGAACAATCTTGAAAGATGAAGAAATTAGGTATGTCACCTGACTTGGGGACAGGTAGCCACTGGGTCTTTTCATGTATCACGCGTTATTTAGATATATGTCGCAGAGCACTGAGGTGCCCTGCTCCTAGAGAGGGGAAACTGCCGGGGAAAGAGCCCTGGCAGGGAATAAGGAGCACAGCTGTGGGTTGCCCGGGGCAACCAGGAGGTCAGCTGACCGGAAGGGGCAGGGCCTGGCCCTCATAAAGCCCAGGGGCTGAGGCCAGGCTAGCAGTTCCCTGCCAGCAGCCAGAGAGGCAGGAGCTCCCAAAGCAAAGATGCGAGAAGCAGCCTGACTCCAGGTACAGCTTCAGCTGAGTAAAGGGTGGCAGCTCCAAGATGTCTGAGCAACGTTGTTATAGCCAGGCGGCTTATGTTTAAGTTGTAGCCAAGAGGCTTGAGTTTGTGTTTTGCTATTTATTACACTGGTGGTTTGGGTGAGGCTACTAGGGGTTGGAGGAGGCCTCATAGAGACCCACAGTGGTGTGGGAGCCCCAGCACCAGTAAGGGCGCAGCATCCTCATATGGGACCCACAGTAGTGTGGGGATCCCAGCACCAGTAAGGGCATGGTGTGCGGGGTGCATAGACCCCAGCCCCAGAGAGGGGCGGTTGAGAAGCCCAAGTGCAGGCGTGGTGAGCCCCTGAGGAAGGGTGTAACAGTGCGGTGGGCCCCAGAGAGGGGCGGCTTTACTGAGAAGGCCCCAGAGAGGGCACAGAGAGCCCAGGAAAGGGGCAGCATAACGGAGAAGGCCCAGAGTGGGCACAGATGGCCCCAGGAGGGGGGCGGCATTCTTAAGAAAGCCCGGAGAGAGGGCGGCAGTGCAGAGGAGGCCCGAGAGGCAGGCATGAATGTTGACAGAGAGACCGAACAACGTCTATTCCAACTGCGAGGCTTGGGGCATGGTATAAGGGGTGGTTAGAGCCACGCATAGCCCCTAAAGCTAGGGTGCCCCCAAGGCACCCATTTGCAGGACAAGACCCACAAGGGGCCCGGAAGTCCATGGGGACAGAGGTCCCAATGAACCGTGTCCAAGAGGACGTAAGGCAGCCTCCCAAACTGATTTAAGCATCAAAGACGTGGCGGGCAAGAATCGGAGGGTGCCCTTGGACTAGCTTGGCACAGGGGAAGGGGCCTTAAGGAGATCACGGCCCTCCTGGAGGACCCCGCCTGTGACAATATACTAGAAGTATATTTACAGTACAATTAATTAACATGCATTTTAGTCGAATGTGATTCACTCAATGTAAATTAATGGAATGAACACTTTTCAGTTATCTCTACTATGTTATTGTATAAGCTAAAGAAGGATGGTAAGCAATAGTCATGATTTTGGTTTAAGTAGAGAAGACATAATGAAACTATTACAATTATGCAATTACTAGTTAGCTTAAAATATTTTTTATAACCACTGTTTATTAGAAACTAGAAAGGCTGCCAGAAGTTAATTTGTTTCAACAGTTCCATTATTTTCATAATCAAATGCTTATGAATTTTTAAAAGCTTTCTTCATATAGACTGTTTATTTACTTCAGACAACACTGGTTTTATAGCAGGACCCAGAAGTTTACCAAAAAAACCAGGCATTTTTAAAGTTTAAGGTTTAGAAAACAGTATTTAATGTTTAGCATTTGTTCTCTTGAGCTTTAGAAGTAACAAAAACTGTGTCCCCCCCCCCCAACTCTCAATACCATCTTCCCCAGAGTACATGAGTATATTTTGGGGGTTTGTTTTTTTTTTTTTTTCTTCAAGAAAGTTGCTGGGAGGGAAGCCAAGAATCTCATTCTTGAACTCAAACTTCCTTTAGCTAGACATTTTCTAAAAACACACTTCAATTACCAAGAAGCAAAACTTGCACAATACTCTGCCCGTATTCTCATCTGAACACTTTTTTTTTAGCTCTGAGTAAAATCCTGGCTCCAGTGAAATCAAGGAGAATACTCCCATTGACTTCAATGGGGCCAGGATTTCCCTCCCTATTTTTAATTAACCCCCAAATTTAAAAAAAAAAAAAAAGTAATGTTTAAATTTTAAATTATTTTTATCCAAGAATGATGCATAAATCAGCATGCTATATATAGGCTGTGGGTTTGGAGTACTTCAGGATACTTGTCATTTAAATAAAATACACTGTATTCTCCATTTGTCCAAAATATTTATCTATCTACCATAACTATGTGCATAATTACAAAGCTTCAGGAAAAAGTGAATCTATAAGAAAGCCAACCTAAATCTCTTTATATGCTATCATAAATCAAACACTGCTAGCAGTGTAAAATAGTAGAGAGATGGAAAAAGATTCTGTGTAATGACTTGCAAATTAGCAGATCAAGCAGCATGTATGAAGCAATGAGATCTCCAAGTAAAATGCCACTGCCTCTATCTGTAGTTATCTTTCATTTAAAAACGATAGATAAGAAACATTTCTTTCCACAGACATTTTGGTGAAATCCTGGCCCCTACAAGTCTGTATTGCACCTCTCACTGACTCCCATGGGGATGGATTTCATTCGCTATGCGCTGCCTTAAAATTAGGCTTTGGCAACCCCGAAGGAAGAAAAACACACTGGTTCTTCCATTTTTTAAATTAGATCAATACTGACTGTGAGAAAACAGGCTTGTAGGCTAAAAAGTCTAGAAAAGACTGTTCAATAGTGGGGGTATTGAAATTTAAATAATTAAATAATAGGGCCTTCAGCAATGTGGTTTGATGCACTGAGGTATAGGATTGGAAACCAAGCCCTCCCCTACTAATCCCTGGCCAAGTCATTTACCATGCATTTTCCCCATATATAAAGATACTCTTAGCAAATTTTATGAAAATGGTTAGTTAATATTTTCTAAACGCATGAAATACTGTGTAAATATTGCCTGTGTTAAATAAAGACTGTGCTAGAACTACATGGAATAAACAGCATTTTTAGTGTTAAGAAAGAGACTCAGAATTACCCAAACACTCAAGCTAGTCCTTAAAAGGTATTCTTTACATGACCAAACCATTTGTGTAATTCTGCAATTTCCACATAAAATGTTTGACTATTGACATCTTTCATCTCTATAATCTGCATTATACAGTTTCTAAGCAATCCTGTAATATCCAGTTTAAGAACATTTGAGAACTGCATGATGACTATAAAAAAGCAATATGATCAAAAGGAGCAAAACAGGCTTATTCTTACAACAAAGTGGGGGGGGGGGGGGGG
>NW_005842115.1:523765-533048 GCF_000455745.1 Alligator sinensis | reverse complement strand
TTTTTTTCAAGAAAAGGGGGGGGGGGGGGGGGAAGGTAAGGGATTTTCCTGTTTGGTTTCCCCCCCCGAGAGAGATTCCCTGTAAAATGCATCAGGAGACATAGGCACTTAAGATGGAAGTATGAGAAGCTAGAAAACCATTACACTACTCAACACAAAATACATAGGAAAAGATGCTCTCTCCATTTCTCTAAGGTATTAGGCTCCTAACTGCTTGGAGGAAGATGTTCACCTATACATGGGATCTTCAGCCAGGAACCTCTGATAGTGGTAAGTATCTAAGCTATATCTGTTCTGTTGTTCTTAAGCATCTAGAGCATTTTCTTAGTTGGTATCTGGTTGGAAATGAAAAGCGGAGTGAAGCAAGGATGTGTTCTTGCCCCTACACTCTTTTCTCTGTACTCCTGGACTGCGTGTTAAAAGATATGGAAAGTAGAGTGTACCTTCACACAAAATTAGATGGGAAACTTTTCAACCTGTCATGACTTAAGGCAAAGACTAAAGTTAGAAAGGTGCTCATCAGGGAGCTTCTATTCACTGATGATGCTGCCCTTATAGCCCACAACAAAGACCCACCAGAAGAAGTCATGGATCACCTTTCAAGAGTTCATCAGGCATTTGCTCCATCAGCATAAAGAAAACAGCTGTATTGGGACAGAGTGTTCCAAGATCCATCAATCGCCCTTAATGAGAACCAGGTAGAAGTAATCCAAAAGTTCGACTAACTATGTTCTACAGTGACCACCAACCTCTCAGTGTATTAAGAACTCAATGTTCGCTTTGGAAAGGCTGCCACCACCTTCAGCAGACTAACTGAAAGAGCATGGAACAACTCAAAAGCTTACCATCAAAACCAAAACGCTAGTGTACAAAGCTTGCATACTCAGCACATTCATGTATGGTAGAGAAACCATACATAGACAACTTATGCACACCAAGAGAAAAGGTTAAACAGCTTCCGCCTGTGTGGATTATGTCACACACTCAACATCAAATGGCAAGATAAAGTTACTAACGTAGAGGTTCTTCAACAGGCAAATGCACCACGTGTGACAGCCCTACTCAGAGATGACTGCACTGGATAGGCATCTGGGTAAATTGCAAGATTGATGTATATCCAAGGATATGCTATACGGGGAATTACCAGAGGAACCAAGAACAGGACACCCCAAGCTTTGCAATAAAGACACCTGCAAGCAAGATATGAAGACATTTGGAATAGATCCTGGCCAATGAGAAACCTTGGCAAGCAATTGGAACATCATTGTCTCTACCAGGGTATTGGAGTCCATGACAGGAATTTGCCTCCAAAAACTTGGAGAAAAGAGTCCGTAGAAAGCAAGCAGCTCCCGAACCACTCAACCGTGACACACAACTTTGCAATTGCTGTCACAGATCACGCAAATCTTGGACTGGACTATTCAGTCACGAGACACTGCAAACAATTTACATCACAGGCTGCAATTTCCACCATCTTTTGCAGACAAAAGGATGCCATATATATCTGGTTGCTGTTGCTTTCAATATAAAGACTGCTGGAGTCCGTATGTTCTGGAAGACCAATGCTACCAAGGCATCTTCCAGATCCCAAAAGTGACAGAGAAAACACAACTGCTATATGTATTCGATGGTGAAAGCTCAGAAAAATTTGTCATCAGACAGCAGACCAGGAGGTCAGACCAACAGGTATTCCAACTTGGTAAAGCTTATCCTTGACCGGCAGGAGGCACCTTACGTTATTCATGCTTTCCTAGGTATCTACGAGGGTTTCCAAACCCTCATATTTATATTTGTATGTTCCCCCTCCCCGCATCTCATGCCAATTCTTATCTCTCTCCCCTTTTGCCAAGATGTTTATCTCTATTCATTTTGTTTGCCGAGTTTATGCACCTGTACTTGTTATCTGTGTCTCATTAGTAAGTTGTAACTTTTACATTTGTCCTCAAGCATTTTAAGATGCTGTTTTTTGTACTCCCTTCAGTGTCTTTTTGCACACTGCTGTGTTTTTATTTACTTCTTTCTAACTGGTTCATGCAGAGGTTAGAAAGCCCCTTTCTCCCATGCTGCTTTTCAGTACCATAGTTTACTATAGCTTAACTATGGCCTAGGACAACTGGAATTCCTACAAGTTCTCTCTCCTAAAAAGGAACACAGATTCACATTCATCCTATTATACTGACAGCCTGGTGGTTAAGACACTTATCCAAATGACAGGAGATTTATTTTCCCATGCTGGCTAATTTGGAGCAGGGATTTTAATCTAGGCTTCCCACCTCCCAAGTAGGTGCCCTACCCACTGAGTTGTAGAAAGACATTTCTTCTTGTTCCAAAGACTTTGTTATTCAGGCAATGTGAAACAAGAAGAGACTGAGAAAAATTCAAATGTCCCGTATCCCAGTAGGATGCACCTAGCATCTAGCTATTGAGTATTCTGGGTTGAATCTAAGTCCCTGCTCCAAATCAGGTCAAACAATTTGAAAACAGTTCTCCCTTCCCTCCCAGTGTACTGGATAAAAGATGGACACATATATAACTCCAAAAAAGTATCAGCTCTGATTATCTTTTATGTTAGACCTCATGCAGTAGCTGGGTCTGAAAACACAGGTTTGGCCCCTACAAGTAAGATAACCAGGGTATCAGCTAGTCTAAAAATCCCAGCAAGGCTTCAGCACAAAACAGCTTAACTGCATCAGGACTAGAGTTGCCAATACACAATTTCTCTTCTTTTACTAGCTATATACTCCTTACTGACAGCCACACTTTTTTACTGATGTGTTTACTATAATGTAAATGTAACCCTTCCGCCAGACCCATAGTAAGAAAGTTTAATTGTCAATAAAAAGTTTGCAAATAATCAGTAAAACAATTTCTTGGGTTGGCAACCCTACTTGACTGCATCCATGGTTTTATACCCTGCTGCCCCCATCCCAAGGGTCTTCTACTCACCCCCAGGCCCTGGTACTCCCAACTGTACCCTGCACTATGATGTCCTCCTCCCAGCCTCTCCCCTGCCAAACCCACTTCCCTCATTCTTGCTCAGACACCTCAAAAAAGGATCACTTTGTGTCCACCTGCCACCCAGCAGTGTTACAGGCACATGGGAGGCAGCACATGGCTGGGGGGTTGGGGAAGGAGCTATCAAAAACCCTGGGAGCCAAAAAGCCCTAAGAGGAGCTTATTTCAGAGTGCTACATTCCCACTCAGCAACCAGGTGATGATTCTGTGATCTGTCCATGCTTCAGCCATGTGTCCAGCTTCTTTCCTACCACACAGCTTCAAATCCAACTTCAGGTGCTGCTGCTTTTTTTTGTTCTTTAAACGGACAGCATAATTTAATACATTTTAAGGACAGATGATGATAGTCTGGTTACTTACAGAGTACAGGGTTCCCTCACTTTATGTGGATTCTGTATGTGCAAATTTGCTCTTATGCAACAACCCTTTTTATACCAAAAAAATCTTTATATGCAAGGTAAATTCACTCTTATGCGATCGGTATGGTGAAGGCCCGCAGTCAGGTGCTTTGTGCAGTGCATTATGGGAGTGACACCATAGGTGGAGGAAGAAAAAAAATTACTTGAGGGGGCTGAACTGGGTGGTGGTGCCCCTGCACCCTAGCCTGGTTCAGCCCCATCAGTACAGCTCCCCAGGAGCTGAGAGCCATGAAGCCATCCAGCAGCAGTGCCTGCAGCTGCTGCCCATGCTTCTGGAGCAGCAGCTGCCCTGGGAGAGGCAGAATGCCACATCAGTCTAGTTGAGGTCTTGAAATGTGTCCTTATTAGTTACATCATAAAATGGGTTCCCTTTATGCAAATTCAAGTCATACACTGATTTCCAGGAGTTCATGTACAATATAAAAGAAGGAAAACCTGTATCCATACATTTATGGACAGCTGGCAATCCTGATCAGGACTTAGGTGACTGTGCATATACCTCCTATTAGAAAGAAGCACCAATGGGCTTTAAGTGCCACCAGAGCTGGAAAATTTCTGCAGCACCTAAAAAAAATTGGATTTGGTGCCCAGGTCCCTTTGTGGGGACCTTGGGCAACCATCAATCATTCTGGATCATGGTGTATGCGTGACAGGTCACCAGGACCCTTGATGTGTATGCCTAGGCAGGAGTATGGAGGAGTAGAAGCTGCCCAGACCTTCCATCCCCCTTTAAGCCACTGAAACAGAAGCCAAAGGCCAGACCGAGCCTGGACATTGAGTGCCTCAATGGCTATACCCATGTGGCAAACAAGGATTCTACCACTGAACAACAACAGCAGGGGGATCCAGTACTATATTTCTAATAACTACCAATTATTCTCTCCATCCAAGTCCATTTAACGTTATATCCACACACACAAATCATTATGCTTCTGAATATAATATAATCTTCATTCCTCAAATAAATATACTGTTCCAAATAAAAGCAAGATAGATTCTTCCTCAATAAGCACCCCAGATAACTGTTACTCTTATTAAATTCTGATGATTTCACTTAAATGAAATAAGCACTCAAATCTTAAGACTAAGAGAAGAGTGGAAATTTGAAGTGGCAAAAAACCCCAATTGTTTATTTATTTATTTGCTGTTTATTTTTTTTCTTCAGTAACTTACTCTGATTCTCAAAGCAGATAATCATTTTAGTATAAAGACTATCATTTTTGGACTACTGCCTGAAACGCCATTTTGCAAAGATAAAGTAATTCTAGCACCTTTGGTCAAAGAAAATATTCTTAATATAAAACAATATTCTGCCTCCGTCATCTGGCTGGGAGTAACTATAAGACAAAATGCAACTGGAAAATTGTGCCTGGCTACAGGTAAAACAAAAAAGGATTTTGGAGCAACTGTTCAAGGGTAAAAGAAGGTTTCAGTGAGTCACTGCTCTAGTAGCCACCTGCAGCAGCTCAAAGAGAAGCGGTGCAAATTTGAGCCAGGGCTTTTTGCCTCGGCACGTGTGCTCGGACATGCACTTCGTTGTGGAGCGAATTGTGCCACTTGGGGCAAAATAACCCTGCCTGGCTCCTCCTGGATCTGCAGCCAGGGGGAGCTAGAGCCTGGGGCCAGCACCTATGTTGTCCCCAGCAGTATATAAAGCTGCCCTGTCCTGGCTCCATCAGTACAAAAAGCTGCCCTGGCAAGCAGCTCAGGGCTACTCGCTCTCAGAAGCTTCTGGGGCCCAGCCGGGCTGGGCCATGGTGGCAGGACCCGGCACAGCAAGTGAGGACCGTGTGCCGGGCCCAGCTGCCCTTGGGGCCTCTCTCCCACCCAGTTGGACCATGGTGGCAGGACCTGGCGCGGCAGGCAGGGACGATGTGCCAGGCCCAGCTGGTTCCTGCTGCCCTTGGGGCCCCTATGCTGCCTGGCCAGGCCATTCCCATGGCGGCAGGACCCGGTGTGGCATGCGGGGACCACCAGAGCATCTCTTTTGGAGGACTTACTCCCTGGCACGGTCTGTGACCGTGCTTTGCTCCGCTCTTCTGTGGAGTGTTTTTTTAGACCCCTGGATATCCAGGGGTCTAATTTTCTCCCTGCACTGCAAGTTTGCAGCATGGGGAACATTTTTTTTTTTTTATTCCCACACATGCCTCTTGCCCCACCTCAAAGGGGTTTCAGATGGGGCAAGAGGCACGTGTGTGCTTGTGTGCACATGCCCTATGAATCTAAACAGCATACACTTTCAAATTTCAAAAAGCTTGCTACCTAAAAAAAAACAAACCCCAAGACACTAGAGAAAGCAATTTTAAAAGTCAATATTGTAATCATCATAGACTAGAAAAGTACTTCCATATTTTGCTCCTACATAATTTTCCATTTGAAACTAGCAACCAAAACATGAAGATGAATAAAGCTCATATGAAATAATTTAGAGCTCCTTATGTATATATTTAGAATGGATACTTAAGAAAATGATAATTAAGTCAACAAATGAACCAATGCCCAAACCTTTCCTTAGTACTTTCACATCAGCACATCCTATTATAAAAGCTTCTCTTATACCAGTTTCTCTTATGTTTACAAACATAACCTTCAACTGTGTAAAATGAAAGAATGCTATCAGTTTACACAGTTTTATATGAAATTTTATATCATTTACTTTTAACTGAACAAATTATTTCTGCTCTTGAAAAATTCTGATACTTCAAAATTCTGACACAGATTTCCATTTGTGTAATCAATTCTCATATTTCGTGTGTCAACTGTTTTATAAAAGAAAAGCAAATATTAACAAAATGCCAATACAAGGATTTATATACACCCACCAACTGTTTAGATAAGGTTATTCCAAGGACAGCCAAGCTTAACATCAGCAACTAGTGTAGCAAAAGAATTGTTCTGCTAAAGGACCCCAATTAACTTTAATTAGAATTCAAATTAAAAGTCAAAAGGTAAGACAATTAAACATATCCCAAAAGGATCATATGTCCAAAACAAAATATGGACATGTTTCATTATAGTCCACTTGGTTAAAATAAAAATATTAAGTAAACATCCTCATCACCTACAGCTAGGCAAAGCAGAAATTTTAATAGCTAAAAGTTTACTTGAAGCATTCCAGAAGCTCTCATACCCCAAAGGCAGACAACTCTTATATTTCTATGGAAGGTTAAAGAAAGCAGTCCACCCCTGTCCCCAGGAGCTGTTCAAGTGACTGTATAAAAAAAAAAAAAAAATAGAGTATTCCCTTGGTTACATTTTACAGCTAAACTTAAGATTTTTATTTCATATTAAAATGAAAAGGAAAGATGAGCCATAACACGGTTTTAAGAAGCCCAGTTTCCAGGAGTCAGGAGATCTCTTATTCTGATGGTTGCTCTCTTCCTTGAAATAAATGTTTGTACATTGTATTTTCTCAGAGGTATGTTTTAAATTTTGTAACCATCCACATTCTATGCATTGGAGCCAAGGCAGCTATGAAGCTAACTAGCTGCAAACTCAAGCTGCATATATCTCCTGACATCAACATGTATCATAAGAATACGAGCCAAAAGTGTACTCTTTTTGCTATTAAAAAAAAAAGGCAACAACAGCATACTAGGCTGAATTAACAGGAGTGTCTCATACAAACAAAGGGAAATGGTTCTTATGCTCTATTTGGCACAGTAGAAGCCTCACCTGGAGTATTGTGAACAGATGCAGACAGATTGGAAAGAGTCCAGCAGAGAGTGACAAAAATGATTAGGGGCCTGTGAAACATGACTTATTAGGAAAAGCTTAAAGAACTAGAGTTATTTAGTCTACAGAAGAGATGACAGAGGGGGATTTGATAAGTCTTCAAATACCTGAAGGGCAATTATAAAGAGCACAGAGATGGCCTTTTCTTTGTGGCTCCTGGGAACAAAGAAGAAATTTAGGTTGTGGTGTAAGAAGAACTTTCTGACTACGATGGTGGTCAAATGGTGGAATAGACTACCTAGAGAAGCCATGGAAATGTTCAAGAGCAGGTTAGACAGACATTTGGCTGGGATGGCTTAGATGCTTCCCTGAGCTGGACTAGATGGCCTCGTAAAATCCATTGCAGCCTTACTTCCTTATGATTCTGTATGCAATATCCCGTGGACCTATGACAAGAAGGACATAAAGGAGCACAGCGCCTTTTAAAGATGCTACTCTCTCTCTCTGGTTTTGTTTTTGGTCTGTTTCGTTTTTGTTTTCGGGTTTTTTGGGGTTTTTTCCAAGTCCAGCCGTTTGCCTCTGTTAGCAATGAACAATTTGCCTTGTAGAGATAATTTGTCCTTCTATGAGTTTATAGTGTATGCTAATACAGCTGTAATTCTTGGCCATGTACAGATGCTATGTTGGTACTGGGAGAATCCCCATTCTCCTAGTAGAAACCAAAAATATAATTGACAATCTACAGTTAGTTTGTATGAAAATAAACAACCGTGATGTGTCATTTCCTACTACCTTTTGAGGCATTGTGCACTTTCAACATAATAAATAAACATGTCTCTCTTCTAAAGTGTATGTCCTGATGATCTCAACAGAATTTAAAACCCTGATAAGAAGGGCTAAGTGTCTGCACACGTGAACACACTGCATGCTAAATAATCTTGATCTTACCTACAGAAGCAAAAGTGATACTGATGAACATCCTTATATGTTTATAATAAAAAGCAAAATGCTCAATGACTGATTAAACATCGATCTCTGATCGATTTCCATCAGAAATTCAACAAGTATCACCTCTCCATCAGACTATCTCTGGAATACTCCAACACCAACATTTCCTTTAGACACAAAGATCATTATCCAGAATGGTAAAATGCAATCCACCATATACAAGAATGCCACACACCAACATACATATCTGCACAGAACCAGCAATCACCCTAAACACACCAAGCAAGCTGTAATGTACAGCCAAGCCCTTTGGTACCACCAAATTTGCACTGAGAACATCTGTGATCATCACCTCACAAATCTCAAAAGGATCTTCACTCAGCAAGGACACTCTTCTAGAGAGAGAGAGATAGATCACGCTTTTAAAAAAGAGCCACCCAGATACCACGTGAAGAATTGCCGCAGTACAGAAGGAAAACCCCCATGAATCACACACCTCTGGTTATGACATATCATCCCTTCCTGGAACCTATATGGAAAACCCTCAAGCAACTGCAACTCATACTAGAAGACCACCCAGTTCTCAAAGAGATTTTCCCAGAACCACCCATCCTAGCCTTTAAACAAGCACCCAACCTCACCAACCTCATCTCCAGAAGGAAACTTCCTATGGCCCAAAACACACCAAATGGATCCAGACTATGCCATAACAAAATGTAAAACCTGCCAACACTTCTGCACCAACCCCACAATAACGACACCCCACAACAGAACCACCAGCATTCCTGGATCTTACAGCTGCACCTCCAGAAATGTAATTTACCTCATCCAATGCACCAAATGCCCCGATGGAAAATATGTACGAGACACCAAGCAACAATTGCGCACCAGAATGAATGCATACTGGAAATCTATCAAAGATATGAACACCCAATTACCTGTGCGGCACATTTCTCACAAGAAAACCACTCTCTCTCCAACCTCTCAATTCTAATCCTCAAAGGGAATTTACAAAAACACCTTTCACAGACGAGTCTATGAACTTCACTTCGTCAACCTACTGGATACAAAAAAAATCATGGACTAAATATAGACATTGGATTTATGACACATTATAACCTGCCTGACATCTGATTCCCCAAGTAACTTCTCCACTTTTTACCAGCTATATTCATTCCCCACCCCCTCTCCATCGACTACAGCAGGGGTCGGCAACCACCGACATG
>NW_005842115.1:518914-523611 GCF_000455745.1 Alligator sinensis | reverse complement strand
CCGGCCAGGAGCTACGGAGAGCCAGGGCTGGCTGCAGCCAGGAGGCTCCAAACAGCTGCGCCGGGCTCCAGAGCCCAGGCATCAGCTCTGGACCGGCACGTGCATGCGTGTCTCAGAGCAGGGGGTAGGGGAGGGGCCTGAGGGAGCGCAACCCCAGTCTCTCCCCCGCTCCTGGCACAGAACTGGTGACCGGGCTCCAGAGCCCGGTGCAGCTGTTTGTAGCCAGCCTGGGCTCTGGACAGCTGCAGCAGGCAGGGTGCAAACAGCTGCACCAGGCTCCACAGCTCCAGCATCAGCTCCATGCTGGTGGCAACTGCACGTGCACACCTCGGGGCAGGCTGCACCGCCCTACTGTCTGCCCTGAGGTGCGCGCACAGTCGCCACCACCATGGAGCTGATGCCTGGGCTCCAGAGCCCGGCCCATCTGTTTTCAGCCTCCCAGCTGCATGGGTAGCTGCTGCCAGCTGGGAGCCCGGGCTGCTCTCAGCAGGCAGCTGGGACGCTGCAAGTCCTGCTGGGAGCAGCCTGGGCTCCAGCAGCTACCCAGAGCCCGGGGTAGCTGCTGGCAGCCACAGAGGCCGGGCCCCCCACCCAAGCCCCTGCCTCTCAGCCCGGGCTCTGTAGCTGTCAGCAGCTACCCAGAACCTGGGCCAGCTGCAAACATCTGCTGCCTCTCTGCCCCAGCCCAGGCCCCGGCCCCAGCTGCCTCCCGGCCCCAAACTGGCCTCTGGGGAGGCAGCACATACCAGCAATGTTCCCTGCTGTGCTGTCCTTGCTGCTTCTGCAAAGCAGTGTTGGAACCCGGCGCAGCAGGGCACAGCGGGGGACGCAGAAAGATGCCTGCTCTGAGCTCCCCACTGCCCTGCCACACTTCCCCTGTGTACATGGCAGCAGCACAGGGTTGTGCCCCTCACTGCTGCCCCTGCCTGCAGGGGAAGTGTGGCAGGGCAGCAGGGAGCTGGCAAATTTCTGTGCCTCCTACTGTGCCCTGCTGCACCGGGGTCCAACGTTGCTTTGCAGAAGCAGCAAGGGCAGCACAACGGGAAGCACTGCCGGTATATGGTGCCTCTCCAGAGCCCAGGGCCGGGAGGTAGCTGGGGCAGAGAGGCAGCAGATGTTTGCAGCTGGCCCAGGTTATGGCCACAGAGCCCGGGCTGGGGGGCAGGGGCATCAGGGCTGAGGGGGCAAGGGGCACAAGCAGGGCTTCCTGCCATGTACCCCCTGCCCTCATTTCATTTTTCTGGCATGCCGGCACTCCAGCACCTTCCAAGGTAGGCATTGTGGAGGTTTTTGGCACTCCGGACAAAAAACGTTGCCTACTCTATAGCTACATTAAAGTCTCCTTGTCCTCTCTTCCTCCCCACCCCCACCTCTCTCTCTCTCACCTATTGACTGCCTTAGTTTACATTTAAACTGACTGTCTTTCTTGCATACATACTGGCTTCTGGCTGCTTTACTACGCCGTTCAGGAAGAGTACAGACCAACTGCAGACGCTTCCTTGGCCTGATGAAAGGTATTTGTACCCAAATGCTTACAAAGAAGAATTTTTCCAACTATCTGAGTTGGTCTAATAAAAGATATCGGATTTACCCAAGGAACCTTGTCTGCCTAGTTCAGATTTGTTTTTTGGAGGTTTTTTTAAGATCTTAAACTTGGAGAAATGGGTTAGCTAACTACCAGAAACTTTCACATGTCCATGTCACAGCTCTCATACTTGTATTCAACACATCAGTGGCAAAGTATGCTCTGATATTTATCCTAACAATTAAATACTATTTTTTTTAAATTTCGACATTTAACAATACTGATGAAACAAAACACTGTTGCACTAGTTCTAATCTCTCCAGGAATCTCAACATATTGCAATAAAAAAGAGCAGGCTCTGCCATTTTCAGTGTGTTCTTCTATTATTTGCTCTTAGTAACCTAGTTTAAATACCTCCTCCTACTTCTGCCAGGCCGTTTATCCTGCCTGCATCAAGTCAGCACTTTATTAAACAGCATTTCCTCTCAGCATGTGAATGATTCTCGCTTAGAGAATCAGGCACTATATTATAAGGTTGAATTTACACAGAAGACCAGAAGTTGACCTAGATACAGCAATAGAAAGAACACAGCAGAAAGGGAAGCATAATAGGAACTAAGCAGACACAATGCTAGAAAGTGAAAGAAATGAGGAGAGAACTGATTACAAGAGAGAAGTACAGACACTATATAAAACAGTCGGCAGAAACCACAATAGAAACCTGAAAAGCATTGTGAAAAAGTCTACAGAGATTATTTCCCCTTATATAACTTTGTTCGTGTCTGATGCCTGGGTAAAACCCAACAATTCAGATATAGAATAGGAGAATATTTTCAATAGCACCGGTGATAGGCATCAAGTTATTAATTGAATAGCTTGCACTGGACCTGTGAGGCATTTTACTATTTGGTCCTTAAATATATTTGCCCCTTACACATTTAGAAGTTATACAAGCATGCCATCTGTATAATGTAAAGCAAAACATGAGTAAATTCTGGATAAACATAGATAAGATTAAAACCGTAATGTAACATGCAGCAAATTTTACATTGTACTTATTTAATAGTGAGGGAAAAGAAAAGTTGAGTAGATTAGCATTTCAGTTAGTCTTTTTCTTTTCTAAAAAAAGGCAAAAAAAAAATATTTGGAGATTAACCAAGCCAACTTAAAAGTCAATGGCTGTTTGATTTGGTAAACATTTAAATAAAAAAAAAAAAAAAAGTAACAATTAACAAAGCATGTTAATGTTTTCAATGCACAGTAGTTGTTCAGAATACTTTTCCTCTGACATTTCCACAATATGGTAAAAGCAATCCATTGAATAAAAAATTAATTAAGGGTTGAATACAGTTAAACTGTACAATATTTAACAGCCAAGATTTTATAGTGAATTATATTAAGTATACTGCATTTGGAATACACTAGTAAAACATGTTTTTTCCAGATTTCATGAAAACATTTGATTTTAAGTCCAGAATAATAAAGGCCCCAACTCCTCTTTTCACTGAATTTTGTAAGTCCATCCAATCACTGCTGCTACTGAAAGAAGCTTATTGATTTAAATACACCTAATTGTGCCTTCATAAGTAACAGAAATGTTTCCAGAAGGTCAATTTGTTTAAGCTCTTCCATGGAGGATAATGGATTTATCAAACTAAATTTTAATCACCCTGGCTTCTCGCCTGTCATGAACAGTTTTTTGTAATATAGATTTCTTTGGTACATGTTCTAAAGCATGCTGTTAGAAGGGCCTCATTGATTCAGAGAAGGGCAGTAAGTTCAGCCATTTATCAGTCCTACTTACATATGCTATGACATATGCTAGCACTAACATAATTGATCAATACCTACTCTGATAAGCAATGGTTTTGTCAATGAGATCATTGTCCTGTAAATTAAGGCCAGGTACAGAGGTTACACTTAACGCACATTAAACACACAAAGTGCTTTAAAGCCATAACAGAACAGACAGTCATGGCACTTAAAGCACTTTAAAAATGGAGGATCCTACTCTAAAGTTAACCCTGGATAGATGTGGTATTAGACTAAAGCGCTTTGGGTTAGAGCACTTTTTGACCATCTGTACCACATCCATCATGCTTCAATCTAGGTTACATTCTATCGCCATCCCAGGGGCTCCTTGCTGGGTAGGTTGCTAGGCTTGGCCAGTGCCCATCTGCTCTAGATGAGCACTAGCCCAGCCTCACCCCCTCGGCTGTCACAGAGGGTGCAGACAGAAGTCCAGCTCACCAATGTAACTCAGAGTTTTCTGCAAAGCGTTCCGAGTTACAATGTTACCCCAGAACAGACAGAAGTTCACTGTTGGTTCCAGGGCGAAAAGAAATCTAGCTGCCAGCTGGGAGCCTGCAGCCAGGCTCCTATAGCAATAACCACAGCTCTCTGCCACTCCTCAGTTTTCAGAATGGGAGCAGGCAAAGGAGCAGAGGGAGCTTGTTCTTGGGTCTCCACAGCTGGTGCTAAAGGGTGGGGTGCATGAATGGCATGTGCCTCCTAATGCTGGGGGGGCACAGCAATCGCCTGCAGGCAGCGAAGATGTTGCTGGCATGGAGCAGGGTGCTTCTGCAGGCGGCCGCAGTGGTGTCAGCAGTGGGGGTGGGGGTGGCAAGCAGCAGCAGCCCATCTCAGGGGGTGCATGTGCACCCCCTATGCATCGCCAATGGTGGGGTGGGGGAACTGGAGGCCCCCCCCCCCCCCCCGACCTGAGGGGTTCCAATATACCTGCCCCACCTTCTGGGAGGGGCTGAAAAAAACCCAAATGAACTCTTTCCACTCCCTTTTCCTCCTCCCATTCTGAAAACAGTGACAGGCTGGGAACTCCTCAGTGAAGAGGCAGAAAAGGATCTTGGAGTCATTATTGATGCCAAAATGAACATGGGCCGACAGTGTGAACACGCGGTCAGGAAGGCCAACTGTACCTTGTCATGCATCCACAGATGCATCTCGAGCAGGTCCAAGGAGGTGATCCTCCCCCTCTATGTGACACTGGTCAGGCTGCAGTTGGAGTACTGCATTCAGTTCTGGGTGCCGCACTTCAGGAGGGATGTGGACAGCACGGAGAGGGTCCAGAGGAGGCCACCCACATGATCAGGGGTCAGCAGGGCAGGCCCTATGAGGAGAGGCTAACGGAACTGAACCTGTTTCAGCTCCACCA